>NW_027521695.1:0-59978 GCF_052094955.1 Ictidomys tridecemlineatus
ATCTTGATGAAACTTTCAGGTAATGATCAGTACACCAATCCCACTTGGCTCGCCAAATTTCGTTCTAGGTTGAACCGTTCGTTGGCAGTAACCGGTTTCATTTTGAGGTTTCACTCTGTTTTCTCCTATAGGGATACATGTATTTGGAACTCTAAATCAAACACGGTTTGTGCTAGCTCTTTGAAACTTGACACAATAAAGCAGTTTCAATTTCTATCTCTATGGTTTGTTTGCTGTTGATGTAGCCCTAAGCAGAGACTGGCGAGTATCACTTTCATGGAAAGGGCCTGCCAAGCTTCCAAAAAACTACGAGTTGCCTGAAATCTCAGCACACACTTTTTCACCCAATCTTGATGAAACTTTCAGGTAATGATCAGTACACCAATCTCACTTGGCTCGCCAAATTTCGTTCTTCTAGGTTAAACCGTTCGTTGGCAGTAACCGGTTTCATTTTGAGGTTTCACTCTGTTTTCTCCTATAGGGATACATGTATTTGGAACTCTAAATCAAACACGGTTTGTGCTAGCTCTTTGAAACTTGACACAATAAAGCAGTTTCAAGATCTATCTCTATGGTTTGTTTGCTGTTGATGTAGCCCTAAGCAGAGACTGGCGAGAATCACTTTCATGGAAAGGGCCTGCCAAGCTTCCAAAAAACTACGAGTTGCCTGAAATCTCAGCAAACACTTTTTCACCCAATCTTGATGAAACTTTCAGGTAATGATCAGTACACCAATCCCACTTGGCTCGCCAAATTTCGTTCTTCTAGGTTAAACCGTTCGTTGGCAGTAACCGGTTTCATTTTGAGGTTTCACTCTGTTTTCTCCTATAGGGATACATGTATTTGGAACTCTAAATCAAACACGGTTTGTGCTAGCTCTTTGAAACTTGACACAATAAAGCAGTTTCAAGTTCTATCTCTATGGTTTGTTTGCTGTTGATGTAGCCCTAAGCAGACACTGGCGAGAATCACTTTCATGGAAAGGGCCTGCCAAGCTTCCAAAAAACTACGAGTTGCCTGAAATCTCAGCACACACTTTTTCACCCAATCTTGATGAAACTTTCAGGTAATGATCAGTAAACCAATCTCACTTGGCTCGCCAAATTTCGTTCTTCTAGGTTAAACCGTTCGTTGGCAGTAACCGGTTTCATTTTGAGGTTTCACTCTGTTTTCTCCTATAGGGATACATGTATTTGGAACTCTAAATCAAACACGGTTTGTGCTAGCTCTTTGAAACTTGACACAATAAAGCAGTTTCAAGTTCTATCTCTATGGGTTGTTTGCTGTTGATGTAGCCCTAAGCAGAGACTGGCGAGAATCACTTTCATGGAAAGGGCCTGCCAAGCTTCCAAAAAACTACGAGTTGCCTGAAATCTCAACAAACACTTTTTCACCCAATCTTGATGAAACTTTCAGGTAATGATCAGTACACCAATCCCACTTGGCTCGCCAAATTTCGTTCTAGGTTGAACCGTTCGTTGGCAGTAACCGGTTTCATTTTGAGGTTTCACTCTGTTTTCTCCTATAGGGATACATGTATTTGGAACTCTAAATCAAACACGGTTTGTGCTAGCTCTTTGAAACTTGACACAATAAAGCAGTTTCAATTTCTATCTCTATGGTTTGTTTGCTGTTGATGTAGCCCTAAGCAGAGACTGGCGAGTATCACTTTCATGGAAAGGGCCTGCCAAGCTTCCAAAAAACTACGAGTTGCCTGAAATCTCAGCACACACTTTTTCACCCAATCTTGATGAAACTTTCAGGTAATGATCAGTACACCAATCTCACTTGGCTCGCCAAATTTCGTTCTTCTAGGTTAAACCGTTCGTTGGCAGTAACCGGTTTCATTTTGAGGTTTCACTCTGTTTTCTCCTATAGGGATACATGTATTTGGAACTCTAAATCAAACACGGTTTGTGCTAGCTCTTTGAAACTTGACACAATAAAGCAGTTTCAAGTTCTATCTCTATGGTTTGTTTGCTGTTGATGTAGCCCTAAGCAGAGACTGGCGAGAATCACTTTCATGGAAAGGGCCTGCCAAGCTTCCAAAAAACTTCGAGTTGCCTGAAATCTCAGCACACACCTTTTCACCCAATCTTGATGAAACTTTCAGTTAATGATCAGTACACCAATCCCACTTGGCTCGCCAAATATCGTTCTTCTAGGTTGAACCGTTCGTTGGCAGTAACCGGTTTCATTTTGAGGTTTCACTCTGTTTTCTCCAATAGGGATACATGTATTTGGAACTCTAAATCAAACACGGTTTGTGCTAGCTCTTTGAAACTTGACACAATAAAGCAGTTTCAAGATCTATCTCTATGGTTTGTTTGCTGTTAATGTAGCCCTAAGCAGAGACTGGCGAGAATCACTTTCATGGAAAGGGCCTGCCAAGCTTCCAAAAAACTACGAGTTGCCTGAAATCTCAGAACACACTTTTTCACCCAATCTTGATGAAACTTTCAGGTAATGATCAGTACACCAATCCCACTTGGCTCGCCAAATTTCGTTCTTCTAGGTTAAACCGTTCGTTGGCAGTAACCGGTTTCATTTTGAGGTTTCACTCTGTTTTCTCCTATAGGGATACATGTATTTGGAACTCTAAATCAAACACGGTTTGTGCTAGCTCTTTGAAACTTGACACAATAAAGCAGTTTCAAGTTCTATCTCTATGGTTTGTTTGCTGTTGATGTAGCCCTAAGCAGAGACTGGCGAGAATCACTTTCATGGAAAGGGCCTGCCAAGCTTCCAAAAAACTACGAGTTGCCTGAAATCTCAGCAAACACTTTTTCGCCCAATCTTGATGAAACTTTCAGTTAATGATCAGTACACCAATCCCACTTGGCTCGCCAAATTTCGTTCTAGGTTGAACCGTTCGTTGGCAGTAACCGGTTTCATTTTGAGGTTTCACTCTGTTTTCTCCAATAGGGATACATGTATTTGGAACTCTAAATCAAACACGGTTTGTGCTAGCTCTTTGAAACTTGACACAATAAAGCAGTTTCAAGATCTATCTCTATGGTTTGTTTGCTGTTGATGTAGCCCTAAGCAGAGACTGGCGAGAATCACTTTCATGGAAAGGGCCTGCCAAGCTTCCAAAAAACTACGAGTTGCCTGAAATCTCAGCAAACACTTTTTCACCCAATCTTGATGAAACTTTCAGGTAATGATCAGTACACCAATCCCACTTGGCTCGCCAAATTTCGTTCTTCTAGGTTAAACCGTTCGTTGGCAGTAACCGGTTTCATTTTGAGGTTTCACTCTGTTTTCTCCTATAGGGATACATGTATTTGGAACTCTAAATCAAACACGGTTTGTGCTAGCTCTTTGAAACTTGACACAATAAAGCAGTTTCAAGTTCTATCTCTATGGTTTGTTTGCTGTTGATGTAGCCCTAAGCAGACACTGGCGAGAATCACTTTCATGGAAAGGGCCTGCAAAGCTTCCAAAAAACTACGAGTTGCCTGAAATCTCAGCACACACTTTTTCACCCAATCTTGATGAAACTTTCAGGTAATGATCAGTACACCAATCTCACTTGGCTCGCCAAATTTCGTTCTTCTAGGTTAAACCGTTCGTTGGCAGTAACCGGTTTCATTTTGAGGTTTCACTCTGTTTTCTCCTATAGGGATACATGTATTTGGAACTCTAAATCAAACACGGTTTGTGCTAGCTCTTTGAAACTTGACACAATAAAGCAGTTTCCAGTTCTATCTCTATGGTTTGTTTGCTGTTGATGTAGCCCTAAGCAGAGACTGGCGAGAATCACTTTCATGGAAAGGGCCTGCCAAGCTTCCAAAAAACTACGAGTTGCCTGAAATCTCAGCAAACACTTTTTCACCCAATCTTGATGAAACTTTCAGGTAATGATCAGTACACCAATCCCACTTGGCTCGCCAAATTTCGTTCTTCTAGGTTAAACCGTTCGTTGGCAGTAACCGGTTTCATTTTGAGGTTTCACTCTGTTTTCTCCTATAGGGATACATGTATTTGGAACTCTAAATCAAACACGGTTTGTGCTAGCTCTTTGAAACTTGACACAATAAAGCAGTTTCAAGTTCTATCTCTATGGTTTGTTTGCTGTTGATGTAGCCCTAAGCAGACACTGGCGAGAATCACTTTCATGGAAAGGGCCTGCCAAGCTTCCAAAAAACTACGAGTTGCCTGAAATCTCAGCACACACTTTTTCACCCAATCTTGATGAAACTTTCAGGTAATGATCAGTAAACCAATCTCACTTGGCTCGCCAAATTTCGTTCTTCTAGGTTAAACCGTTCGTTGGCAGTAACCGGTTTCATTTTGAGGTTTCACTCTGTTTTCTCCTATAGGGATACATGTATTTGGAACTCTAAATCAAACACGGTTTGTGCTAGCTCTTTGAAACTTGACACAATAAAGCAGTTTCAAGTTCTATCTCTATGGGTTGTTTGCTGTTGATGTAGCCCTAAGCAGAGACTGGCGAGAATCACTTTCATGGAAAGGGCCTGCCAAGCTTCCAAAAAACTACGAGTTGCCTGAAATCTCAACAAACACTTTTTCACCCAATCTTGATGAAACTTTCAGGTAATGATCAGTACACCAATCCCACTTGGCTCGCCAAATTTCGTTCTAGGTTGAACCGTTCGTTGGCAGTAACCGGTTTCATTTTGAGGTTTCACTCTGTTTTCTCCTATAGGGATACATGTATTTGGAACTCTAAATCAAACACGGTTTGTGCTAGCTCTTTGAAACTTGACACAATAAAGCAGTTTCAATTTCTATCTCTATGGTTTGTTTGCTGTTGATGTAGCCCTAAGCAGAGACTGGCGAGTATCACTTTCATGGAAAGGGCCTGCCAAGCTTCCAAAAAACTACGAGTTGCCTGAAATCTCAGCACACACTTTTTCACCCAATCTTGATGAAACTTTCAGGTAATGATCAGTACACCAATCTCACTTGGCTCGCCAAATTTCGTTCTTCTAGGTTAAACCGTTCGTTGGCAGTAACCGGTTTCATTTTGAGGTTTCACTCTGTTTTCTCCTATAGGGATACATGTATTTGGAACTCTAAATCAAACACGGTTTGTGCTAGCTCTTTGAAACTTGACACAATAAAGCAGTTTCAAGTTCTATCTCTATGGTTTGTTTGCTGTTGATGTAGCCCTAAGCAGAGACTGGCGAGAATCACTTTCATGGAAAGGGCCTGCCAAGCTTCCAAAAAACTTCGAGTTGCCTGAAATCTCAGCACACACCTTTTCACCCAATCTTGATGAAACTTTCAGTTAATGATCAGTACACCAATCCCACTTGGCTCGCCAAATATCGTTCTTCTAGGTTGAACCGTTCGTTGGCAGTAACCGGTTTCATTTTGAGGTTTCACTCTGTTTTCTCCAATAGGGATACATGTATTTGGAACTCTAAATCAAACACGGTTTGTGCTAGCTCTTTGAAACTTGACACAATAAAGCAGTTTCAAGATCTATCTCTATGGTTTGTTTGCTGTTAATGTAGCCCTAAGCAGAGACTGGCGAGAATCACTTTCATGGAAAGGGCCTGCCAAGCTTCCAAAAAACTACGAGTTGCCTGAAATCTCAGAACACACTTTTTCACCCAATCTTGATGAAACTTTCAGGTAATGATCAGTACACCAATCCCACTTGGCTCGCCAAATTTCGTTCTTCTAGGTTAAACTGTTCGTTGGCAGTAACCGGTTTCATTTTGAGGTTTCACTCTGTTTTCTCCTATAGGGATACATGTATTTGGAACTCTAAATCAAACACGGTTTGTGCTAGCTCTTTGAAACTTGACACAATAAAGCAGTTTCAAGTTCTATCTCTATGGTTTGTTTGCTGTTGATGTAGCCCTAAGCAGAGACTGGCGAGAATCACTTTCATGGAAAGGGCCTGCCAAGCTTCCAAAAAACTACGAGTTGCCTGAAATCTCAGCAAACACTTTTTCGCCCAATCTTGATGAAACTTTCAGTTAATGATCAGTACACCAATCCCACTTGGCTCGCCAAATTTCGTTCTAGGTTGAACCGTTCGTTGGCAGTAACCGGTTTCATTTTGAGGTTTCACTCTGTTTTCTCCAATAGGGATACATGTATTTGGAACTCTAAATCAAACACGGTTTGTGCTAGCTCTTTGAAACTTGACACAATAAAGCAGTTTCAAGATCTATCTCTATGGTTTGTTTGCTGTTGATGTAGCCCTAAGCAGAGACTGGCGAGAATCACTTTCATGGAAAGGGCCTGCCAAGCTTCCAAAAAACTACGAGTTGCCTGAAATCTCAGCAAACACTTTTTCACCCAATCTTGATGAAACTTTCAGGTAATGATCAGTACACCAATCCCACTTGGCTCGCCAAATTTCGTTCTTCTAGGTTAAACCGTTCGTTGGCAGTAACCGGTTTCATTTTGAGGTTTCACTCTGTTTTCTCCTATAGGGATACATGTATTTGGAACTCTAAATCAAACACGGTTTGTGCTAGCTCTTTGAAACTTGACACAATAAAGCAGTTTCAAGTTCTATCTCTATGGTTTGTTTGCTGTTGATGTAGCCCTAAGCAGACACTGGCGAGAATCACTTTCATGGAAAGGGCCTGCAAAGCTTCCAAAAAACTACGAGTTGCCTGAAATCTCAGCACACACTTTTTCACCCAATCTTGATGAAACTTTCAGGTAATGATCAGTACACCAATCTCACTTGGCTCGCCAAATTTCGTTCTTCTAGGTTAAACCGTTCGTTGGCAGTAACCGGTTTCATTTTGAGGTTTCACTCTGTTTTCTCCTATAGGGATACATGTATTTGGAACTCTAAATCAAACACGGTTTGTGATAGCTCTTTGAAACTTGACACAATAAAGCAGTTTCCAGTTCTATCTCTATGGTTTGTTTGCTGTTGATGTAGCCCTAAGCAGAGACTGGCGAGAATCACTTTCATGGAAAGGGCCTGCCAAGCTTCCAAAAAACTACGAGTTGCCTGAAATCTCAGCAAACACTTTTTCACCCAATCTTGATGAAACTTTCAGGTAATGATCAGTACACCAATCCCACTTGGCTCGCCAAATTTCGTTCTTCTAGGTTAAACCGTTCGTTGGCAGTAACCGGTTTCATTTTGAGGTTTCACTCTGTTTTCTCCTATAGGGATACATGTATTTGGAACTCTAAATCAAACACGGTTTGTGCTAGCTCTTTGAAACTTGACACAATAAAGCAGTTTCAAGTTCTATCTCTATGGTTTGTTTGCTGTTGATGTAGCCCTAAGCAGAGACTGGCGAGAATCACTTTCAAGGAAAGGGCCTGCCAAGCTTCCAAAAAACTACGAGTTGCCTGAAATCTCAGCAAACACTTTTTCACCCAATCTTGATGAAACTTTCAGTTAATGATCAGTACACCAATCCCACTTGGCTCGCCAAATTTCGTTCTAGGTTGAACCGTTCGTTGGCAGTAACCGGTTTCATTTTGAGGTTTCACTCTGTTTTCTCCAATAGGGATACATGTATTTGGAACTCTAAATCAAACACGGTTTGTGCTAGCTCTTTGAAACTTGACACAATAAAGCAGTTTCAAGATCTATCTCTATGGTTTGTTTGCTGTTGATGTAGCCCTAAGCAGAGACTGGCGAGAATCACTTTCATGGAAAGGGCCTGCCAAGCTTCCAAAAAACTACGAGTTGCCTGAAATCTCAGCAAACACTTTTTCACCCAATCTTGATGAAACTTTCAGGTAATGATCAGTACACCAATCCCACTTGGCTCGCCAAATTTCGTTCTTCTAGGTTAAACCGTTCGTTGGCAGTAACCGGTTTCATTTTGAGGTTTCACTCTGTTTTCTCCTATAGGGATACATGTATTTGGAACTCTAAATCAAACACGGTTTGTGCTAGCTTTTTGAAACTTGACACAATAAAGCAGTTACAAGTTCTATCTCTATGGTTTGTTTGCTGTTGATGTAGCCCTAAGCAGAGACTGGCGAGAATCACTTTCATGGAAAGGGCCTGCCAAGCATCCAAAAAACTACGAGTTGCCTGAAATCTCAGCACACACTTTTTCACCCAATCTTGATGAAACTTTCAGGTAATCATCAGTACACCAATCCCACATGGCTGGCCAAATTTCCTTCTTCTAGGTTAAACCATTCGTTGGCAGTAACCGGTTTCATTTTGAGGTTTCACTCTGTTTTCTCCTATAGGGATACATGTATTTGGAATTCTAAATCAAACAGGGTTTGTGCTAGCTCTTTGAAACTTGACACAATAAAGCAGTTTCAATTTCTATCTCTATGGTTTGTTTGCTGTTGATGTAGCCCTAAGCAGAGACTGGCGAGAATCACTTTCATGGAAAGGGCCTGCCAAGCTTCCAAAAAACTTCGAGTTGCCTGAAATCTCAGCACACACTTTTTCACCCAATCTTGATGAAACTTTCAGGTAATGATCAGTACACCAATCACACTTGGCTCGCCAAATATCGTTCTTCTAGGTTAAACCGTTTTTTGGCAGTAACCGGTTTCATTTTGAGGTTTCACTCTGTTTTCTCCTCTAGGGATACATGTATTTGGAACTCTAAATCAAACACGGTTTGTGCTAGCTCTTTGAAACTTGACACAATAAAGCAGTTTCAAGTTCTATCTCTATGGTTTGTTTGCTGTTGATGTAGCCCTAAGCAGAGACTGGCGAGAATCACTTTCATGGAAAGGGCCTGCCAAGCTTCCAAAAAACTACGAGTTGCCTGAAATCTCAGCACACACTTTTTCACCCAATCTTGATGAAACTTTCAGTTAATGATCAGTACACCAATCCCACTTGGCTTGCCAAATTTCGTTCTTCTAGGTTAAACCGTTCGTTGGCAGTAACCGGTTTCATTTTGAGGTTTCACTCTGTTTTCTCCTATAGGGATACATGTATTTGGAACTCTAAATCAAACACGGTTTGTGCTAGCTCTTTGAAACTTGACACAATAAAGAAGTTTCAAGTTCTATCTCTATGGTTTGTTTGCTGTTCATGTAGCACTAAGCAGACACTGGCGAGAATCACTTTCATGGAAAGGGCCTGCCAAGCTTCCAAAAAACTACGAGTTGCCTGAAATCTCAGCACACACTTTTTCACCCAATCTTGATGAAACTTTCAGGTAATGATCAGTACACCAATCTCACTTGGCTCGCCAAATTTCGTTCTTCTAGGTTAAACCGTTCGTTGGCAGTAACCGGTTTCATTTTGAGGTTTCACTCTGTTTTCTCCTCTAGGGATACATGTATTTGGAACTCTAAATCAAACACGGTTTGTGCTAGCTCTTTGAAACTTGACACAATAAAGCAGTTTCAAGTTCTATCTCTATGGTTTGTTTGCTGTTGATGTAGCCCTAAGCAGAGACTGGCGAGAATCACTTTCATGGAAAGGGCCTGCCAAGCTTCCAAAAAACTACGAGTTGCCTGAAATCTCAGCAAACACTTTTTCACCCAATCTTGATGAAACTTTCAGGTAATGATCAGGACACCAATCCCACTTGGCTCGCCAAATTTCCTTCTTCTAGGTTAAACCGTTTGTTGGCAGTAACCGGTTTCATTTTGAGGTTTCACTCTGTTTTCTCCTCTAGGGATACATGTATTTGGAACTCTAAATCAAACACGGTTTGTGCTAGCTCTTTGAAACTTGACACAATAAAGCAGTTTCAAGTTCTATCTCTATGGTTTGTTTGCTGTTGATGTAGCCCTAAGCAGAGACTGGCGAGAATCACTTTCATGGAAAGGGCCTGCCAAGCTTCCAAAAAACTACGAGTTGCCTGAAATCTCAGCAAACACTTTTTCACCCAATCTTGATGAAACTTTCAGGTAATGATCAGGACACCAATCCCACTTGGCTCGCCAAATTTCCTTCTTCTAGGTTAAACCGTTTGTTGGCAGTAACCGGTTTCATTTTGAGGTTTCACTCTGTTTTCTCCTATAGGGATACATGTATTTGGAACTCTAAATCAAACACGGTTTGTGCTAGCTCTTTGAAACTTGACACAATAAAGCAGTTTCAAGTTCTATCTCTATGGTTTGTTTGCTGTTGATGTAGCCCTAAGCAGAGACTGGCGAGAATCACTTTCATGGAAAGGGCCTGCCAAGCTTCCAAAAAACTACGAGTTGCCTGAAATTTCAGCACATACTTTTTCACCCAATCTTGATGAAACTTTCAGGTAATGATCAGTACACCAATTTCACTTGTCTCGCCAAATTTCGTTCTTCTAGGTTAAATCGTTCGTTGGCAGTAACCGGTTTCATTTTGAGGTTTCACTCTGTTTTCTCCTATAGGGATACATGTATTTGGAACTCTAAATCAAACACGGTTTGTGCTAGCTCTTTGAAACTTGACACAATAAAGCAGTTTCAAGTTCTATCTCTATGGTTTGTTTGCTGTTGATGTAGCCCTAAGCAGAGACTGGCGAGAATCACTTTCATGGAAAGGGCCTGCCAAGCTTCCAAAAAACTACGAGTTGCCTGAAATCTCAGCACACACTTTTTCACCCAATCTTGATGAAACTTTCAGGTAATGATCAGTACAGCAATCCCACTTGGCTCTCCAAATTTCGTTCTTCTAGGTTAAACCGTTCGTTGGCAGTAACCGGTTTCATTTTGAGATTTCACTCTGTTTTCTCCTATAGGGATACATGTATTTGGAACTCTACATCAAACACGGTTTGTGCTAGCTCTTTGAAAGTTGACACAATAAAGCTGTTTCAAGTTCTATATCTATGGTTTGTTTGCTGTTGATGTAGCCCTAAGCAGAGACTGGCGAGAATCACTTTCATGGAAAGGGCCTGCCAAGCTTCCAAAAAACTACGAGTTGCCTGAAATCTCAGCACACACTTTTTCACCCAATCTTGATGAAACTTTCAGTTAATGATCAGTACACCAATCCCACTTGGCTCGCCAAATTTCGTTCTTCTAGGTTAAACCGTTCGTTGGCAGTAACCGGTTTCATTTTGAGGTTTCACTCTGTTTTCTCCTATAGGGATACATGTATTTGGAACTCTAAATCAAACACGGTTTGTGCTAGCTCTTTGAAACTTGACACAATAAAGAAGTTTCAATTTCTATCTCTATGGTTTGTTTGCTGTTGATGTAGCCCTAAGCAGACACTGGCGAGAATCACTTTCATGGAAAGGGCCTGCCAAGCTTCCAAAAAACTACGAGTTGCCTGAAATCTCAGCACACACTTTTTCACCCAATCTTGATGAAACTTTCAGGTAATCATCAGTACACCAATCTCACTTGGCTCGCCAAATTTCGTTCTTCTAGGTTAAACCGTTCGTTGGCAGTAACTGGTTTCATTTTGAGGTTTCACTCTGTTTTCTCCTATAGGGATACATGTATTTGGAACTCTAAATCAAACACGGTTTCTGCTAGCTCTTTGAAACTTGACACAATAAAGCAGTTTCAAGTTCTATCTCTAAGGTTTGTTTGCTGTTGATGTAGCCCTAAGCAGAGACTGGCGAGAATCACTTTCATGGAAAGGGCCTGCCAAGCTTCCAAAAAACTACGAGTTGCCTGAAATCTCAACAAACACTTTTTCACCCAATCTTGATGAAACTTTCAGGTAATGATCAGTACACCAATCCCACTTGGCTCACCAAATTTCGTTCTTCTAGGTTAAACCATTCGTTGGCAGTAACCGGTTTCATTTTGAGGTTTCACTCTGTTTTCTCCTATAGGGATACATGTATTTGGAACTCTAAATCAAACACGGTTTGTGCTAGCTCTTTGAAACTTGACAGAATAAAGCAGTTTCAAGTTCTATCTCTATGGTTTGTTTGCTGTTGAAGTAGCCCTAAGCAGAGACTGGCGAGAATCACTTTCATGGAAAGGGCCTGCCAAGCTTCCAAAAAACTACCAGTTGCCTGAAATCTCAGCAAACCCTTTTTCACCCAATCTTGATGAAACTTTCAGTTAATGATCAGTACACCAATCCCACTTGGCTCGCCAAATTTCGTTCTAGGTTGAACCGTTCGTTGGCAGTAACCGGTTTCATTTTGAGGTTTCACTCTGTTTTCTCCAATAGGGATACATGTATTTGGAACTCTAAATCAAACACGGTTTGTGCTAGCTCTTTGAAACTTGACACAATAAAGCAGTTTCAAGTTCTATCTCTATGGTTTTTTTGCTGTTGATGTAGCCCTAAGCAGAGACTGGCGAGAATCACTTTCATGGAAAGGGCCTGCCAAGCTTCCAAAAAACTACGAGTTGCCTGAAATCTCAGCACACACTTTTTCACCCAATCTTGATGAAACTTTCAGGTAATGATCAGTACACCAATCCCACTTGGCTCGCCAAATTTCGTTCTTCTAGTTTAAACCGTTCGTTGGCAATAACCGGTTTCATTTTGAGATTTCAGTCAGTTTTCTCCTATAGGGATACATGTATTTGGAACTCTAAATCAAACACGGTTTGTGCTAGCTCTTTGAAACTTGACACAATAAAGCAGTTTCAAGTTCTCTATCTATGGTTTGTTTGCTGTTGATGTAGCCCTAAGCAGAGACTGGCGAGAATCACTTTCATGGAAAGGGCCTGCCAAGCTTCCAAAAAACTACGAGTTGCCTGAAATCTCAGCACACACTTTTTCAACCAATGTTGATGAAACTTTCAGTTAATGATCAGTACACCAATCCCACTTGGCTTGCCAAATTTCGTTCTTCTAGGTTAAATCGTTCGTTGGCAGTAACCGGTTTCATTTTGAGGTTTCACTCTGTTTTCTCCTATAGGGATACATGTATTTGGAACTCTAAATCAAACACGGTTTGTGCTAGCTCTTTGAAACTTGACACAATAAAGAAGTTTCAAGTTCTCTCTCTATGGTTTGTTTGCTGTTGATGTAGCCCTAAGCAGACACTGGCGAGAATCACTTTCATGGAAAGGGCCTGCCAAGCTTCCAAAAACTACGAGTTGCCTGAAATCTCAGCACACACTTTTTCACCCAATCTTGATGAAACTTTCAGGTAATGATCAGTACACCAATCTCACTTGGCTCGCCAAATTTCCTTCTTCTAGGTTAAACCGTTCGTTGGCAGTAACCGGTTTCATTTTGAGGTTTCACTCTGTTTTCTCCTATAGGGATACATGTATTTGGAACTCTAAATCAAACACGGTTTGTGCTAGCTCTTTGAAACTTGACACAATAAAGAAGTTTCAAGTTCTATCTCTATGGTTTGTTTGCTGTTGATGTAGCACTAAGCAGACACTGGCGAGAATCACTTTCATGGAAAGGGCCTGCAAGCTTCCAAAAAACTACGAGTTGCCTGAATCTCAGCACACACTTTTTACCCAATCTTGATGAAACTTTCAGGTAATGATCAGTACACCAATCTCACTTGGCTCGCCAAATTTCGTTCTTCTAGGTTAAACCGTTCGTTGGCAGTAACCGGTTTCATTTTGAGGTTTCACTCTGTTTTCTCCCTCTAGGGATACATGTATTTGGAACTCTAAATCAAACACGGTTTGTGCTAGCTCTTTGAAACTTGACACAATAAAGCAGTTTCAAGTTCTATCTCTATGGTTTGTTTGCTGTTGATGTAGCCCTAAGCAGAGACTGGCGAGAATCACTTTCATGGAAAGGGCCTGCCAAGCTTCCAAAAACTACGAGTTGCCTGAAATCTCAGCAAACACTTTTTCACCCAATCTTGATGAAACTTTCAGGTAATGATCAGGACACCAATCCCACTTGGCTCGCCAAATTTTCCTTCTTCTAGGTTAAACCGTTTGTTGGCAGTAACGGTTTCATTTTGAGGTTTCACTCTGTTTTCTCCTATAGGGATACATGTATTTGGAACTCTAAATCAAACACGGTTTGTGCTAGCTCTTTGAAACTTGACACAATAAAGCAGTTTCAAGTTCTATCTCTATGGTTTGTTTGCTGTTGATGTAGCCCTAAGCAGAGACTGGCGAGAATCACTTTCATGGAAAGGGCCTGCCAAGCTTCCAAAAAACTACGAGTTGCCTGAAATTTCAGCACATACTTTTTCACCCAATCTTGATGAAACTTTCAGGTAATGATCAGTACACCAATTTCACTTGTCTCGCCAAATTTCGTTCTTCTAGGTTAAATCGTTCGTGGCAGTAACCGGTTTCATTTTGAGGTTTCACTCTGTTTTCTCCTATAGGGATACATGTATTTGGAACTCTAAATCAAACACGGTTTGTGCTAGCTCTTTGAAACTTGACACAATAAAGCAGTTTCAAGTTCTATCTCTATGGTTTGTTTGCTGTTGATGTAGCCCTAAGCAGAGACTGGCGAGAATCACTTTCATGGAAAGGGCCTGCCAAGCTTCCAAAAAACTACGAGTTGCCTGAAATCTCAGCACACACTTTTTCACCCAATCTTGATGAAACTTTCAGGTAATGATCAGTACAGCAATCCCACTTGGCTCTCCAAATTTCGTTCTTCTAGGTTAAACCGTTCGTTGGCAGTAACCCGGTTTCATTTTGAGATTTCACTCTGTTTTCTCCTATAGGGATACATGTATTTGGAACTCTACATCAAACACGGTTTGTGCTAGCTCTTTGAAACTTGACCACAATAAAGCTGTTTCAAGTTCTATATCTATGGTTTGTTTGCTGTTGATGTAGCCCTAAGCAGAGACTGGCGAGAATCACTTTCATGGAAAGGGCCTGCCAAGCTTCCAAAAAACTACGAGTTGCCTGAAATCTCAGCACACACTTTTTCACCCAATCTTGATGAAACTTTCAGTTAATGATCAGTACACCAATCCCACTTGGCTTGCCAAATTTCGTTCTTCTAGGTTAAACCGTTCGTTGGCAGTAACCGGTTTCATTTTGAGGTTTCACTCTGTTTTCTCCTATAGGGATACATGTATTTGGAACTCTAAATCAAACACGGTTTGTGCTAGCTCGTTGAAACTTGACACAATAAAGAAGTTTCAATTTCTATCTCTATGGTTTGTTTGCTGTTGATGTAGCCCTAAGCAGACACTGGCGAGAATCACTTTCATGGAAAGGGCCTGCCAAGCTTCCAAAAAACTACGAGTTGCCTGAAATCTCAGCACACACTTTTTCACCCAATCTTGATGAAACTTTCAGGTAATCATCAGTACACCAATCTCACTTGGCTCGCCAAATTTCGTTCTTCTAGGTTAAACCGTTCGTTGGCAGTAACTGGTTTCATTTTGAGGTTTCACTCTGTTTTCTCCTATAGGGATACATGTATTTGGAACTCTAAATCAAACACGGTTTCTGCTAGCTCTTTGAAACTTGACACAATAAAGCAGTTTCAAGTTCTATCTCTAAGGTTTGTTTGCTGTTGATGTAGCCCTAAGCAGAGACTGGCGAGAATCACTTTCATGGAAACGGCCTGCCAAGCTTCCAAAAAACTACGAGTTGCCTGAAATCTCAACAAACACTTTTTCACCCAATCTTGATGAAACTTTCAGGTAATGATCAGTACACCAATCCCACTTGGCTCACCAAATTTCGTTCTTCTAGGTTAAACCGTTCGTTGGCAGTAACCGGTTTCATTTTGAGGTTTCACTCTGTTTTCTCCTATAGGGATACATGTATTTGGAACTCTAAATCAAACACGGTTTGTGCTAGCTCTTTGAAACTTGACAGAATAAAGCAGTTTCAAGTTCTATCTCTATGGTTTGTTTGCTGTTGATGTAGCCCTAAGCAGAGACTGGCGAGAATCACTTTCATGGAAAGGGCCTGCCAAGCTTCCAAAAAACTACCAGTTGCCTGAAATCTCAGCAAACCCTTTTTCACCCAATCTTGATGAAACTTTCAGTTAATGATCAGTACACCAATCCCACTTGGCTCGCCAAATTTCGTTCTAGGTTGAACCGTTCGTTGGCAGTAACCGGTTTCATTTTGAGGTTTCACTCTGTTTTCTCCAATAGGGATACATGTATTTGGAACTCTAAATCAAACACGGTTTGTGCTAGCTCTTTGAAACTTGACACAATAAAGCAGTTTCAGTTCTATCTCTATGGTTTGTTTGCTGTTGATGTAGCCCTAAGCAGAGACTGGCGAGAATCACTTTCATGGGAAAGGCCTGCAAGCTTCCAAAAAACTACGAGTTGCCTGAAATCTCAGCACACACTTTTTCACCCAATCTTGATGAAACTTTCAGGTAATGATCAGTACACCAATCCCACTTGGCTCGCCAAATTTCGTTCTTCTAGTTTAAACCGTTCGTTGGCAATAACCGGTTTCATTTTGAGATTTCACTCAGTTTTCTCCTATAGGGATACATGTATTTGGAACTCTAAATCAAACACGGTTTGTGCTAGCTCTTTGAAACTTGACACAATAAAGCAGTTTCAAGTTCTCTATCTATGGTTTGTTTGCTGTTGATGTAGCCCTAAGCAGAGACTGGCGAGAATCACTTTCATGGAAAGGCCTGCCAAGCTTCCAAAAAACTACGAGTTGCCTGAAATCTCAGCACACACTTTTTCAACCAATCTTGATGAAACTTTCAGTTAATGATCAGTACACCAATCCCACTTGGCTTGCCAAATTTCGTTCTTCTAGGTTAAATCGTTCGTTGGCAGTAACCGGTTTCATTTTGAGGTTTCACTCTGTTTTCTCCTATAGGGATACATGTATTTGGAAACTCTAAATCAAACACGGTTTGTGCTAGCTCTTTGAAACTTGACACAATAAAGAAGTTTCAAGTTCTCTCTCTATGGTTTGTTTGCTGTTGATGTAGCCCTAAGCAGACACTGGCGAGAATCACTTTCATGGAAAGGGCCTGCCAAGCTTCCAAAAAACTACGAGTTGCCTGAAATCTCAGCACACACTTTTTCACCCAATCTTGAATGAAACTTTCAGGTAATGATCAGTACACCAATCTCACTTGGCTCGCCAAATTTCCTTCTTCTAGGTTAAACCGTTCGTTGGCAGTAACCGGTTTCATTTTGAGGTTTCACTCTGTTTTCTCCTATAGGGATACATGTATTTGGAACTCTAAATCAAACACGGTTTGTGCTAGCTCTTTGAAACTTGACACAATAAAGCAGTTTCAAGTTCTATCTCTATGGTTTGTTTGCTGTTGATGTAGCCCTAAGCAGAGACTGGCGAGAATCACTTTCATGGAAAGGACCTGCCAAGCTTCCAAAAAACTATGAGTTGCCTGAAATCTCAGCAAACACTTTTTCACCCAATCTTGATGTAACTTTCAGGTAATGATCAGTACACCAATCCCACTTGGCTCACCAAATTTCGTTCTTCTAGGTTAAACCGTTCGTTGGCAGTAACCGGTTTCATTTTGAGGTTTCACTCTGTTTTCTCCTATAGGGATACATGTATTTGGAACTCTAAATCAAACACGGTTTGTGCTAGCTCTTTGAAACTTGACAGAATAAAGCAGTTTCAAGTTCTATCTCTATGGTTTGTTTGCTGTTGATGTAGCCCTAAGCAGAGACTGGCGAGAATCACTTTCATGGAAAGGGCCTGCCAAGCTTCCAAAAAACTACGAGTTGCCTGAAATCTCAGCAAACACTTTTTCACCCAATCTTGATGAAACTTTCAGTTAATGATCAGTACACCAATCCCACTTGGCTCGCCAAATTTCGTTCTAGGTTGAACCGTTCCTTGGCAGTAACCGGTTTCATTTTGAGGTTTCACTCTGTTTTCTCCAATAGGGATACATGTATTTGGAACTCTAAATCAAACACGGTTTGTGCTAGCTCTTTGAAACTTGACACAATAAAGCAGTTTCAAGTTCTATCTCTATGGTTTGTTTGCTGTTGATGTAGCCCTAAGCAGAGACTGGCGAGAATCACTTTCATGGAAAGGGCCTGCCAAGCTTCCAAAAAACTACGAGTTGCCTGAAATTTCAGCACACACTTTTTCACCAAATCTTGATGAAACTTTCAGGTAATGATCAGGACACCAATCCCACTTGTCTCGCCAAATTTCGTTCTTCTAGGTTAAATCGTTCGTTGGCAGTAACCGGTTTCATTTTGAGGTTTCACTCTGTTTTCTCCTATAGGGATACATGTATTTGGAACTCTAAATCAAACACGGTTTGTGCTAGCTCTTTGAAACTTGACACAATAAAGCAGTTTCAAGTTCTATCTCTATGGTTTGTTTGCTGTTGATGTAGCCCTAAGCAGAGACAGGAGAGAATCACTTTCATGGAAAGGGCCTGCCAAGCTTCCAAAAAACTACGAGTTGCCTGAAATCTCAGCACACACTTTTTCACCCAATCTTGATGAAACTTTCAGTTAATGATCAGTACACCAATCCCACTTGGCTTGCCAAATTTCGTTTTTCTAGGTTAAACCGTTCGTTGGCAGTAACCGGTTTCATTTTGAGGTTTCACTCTGTTTTCTCCTATAGGGATACATGTATTTGGAACTCTAAATCAAACACGGTTTGTGCTAGCTCTTTGAAACTTGACACAATAAAGAAGTTTCAAGTTCTATCTCTATGGTTTGTTTGCTGTTGATGTAGCCCTAAGCAGACACTGGCGAGAATCACTTTCATGGAAAGGGCCTGCCAAGCTTCCAAAAAACTACGAGTTGCCTGAAATCTCAGCACACACTTTTTCACCCAATCTTGATGAAACTATCAGGTAATGATCAGTACACCAATCTCACTTGGCTCGCCAAATTTCGTTCTTCTAGGTTAAACCGTTCGTTGGCAGTAACCGGTTTCATTTTGAGGTTTCACTCTGTTTTCTCCTATAGGGATACATGTATTTGGAACTCTAAATCAAACACGGTTTGTGCTAGCTCTTTGAAACTTGACACAATAAAGCAGTTTCAAGTTCTATCTCTATGGTTTGTTTGCTGTTGATGTAGCCCTAAGCAGAGACAGGCGAGAATCACTTTCATGGAAAGGGCCTGCCAAGCTTCCAAAAAACTACGAGTTGCCTGAAATCTCAACAAACACTTTTTCACCCAATTGATGAAACTTTCAGGTAATGATCAGTACACCAATCCCACTTGGCTCACCAAATTTCGTTCTTCTAGGTTAAACCGTTCGTTGGCAGTAACCGGTTTCATTTTGAGGTTTCACTCTGTTTTCTCCTATAGGGATACATGTATTTGGAACTCTAAATCAAACACGGTTTGTGCTAGCTCTTTGAAACTAGACAGAATAAAGCAGTTTCAAGTTCTATCTCTATGGTTTGTTTGCTGTTGATGTAGCCCTAAGCAGAGACTGGCAAGAATCACTTTCATGGAAAGGGCCTGCCAAGCTTCCAAAAAACTACGAGTTGCCTGAAATCTCAGCAAACACTTTTTCACCCAATCTTGATGAAACTTTCAGGTAATGATCAGTACACCAATCCCACTTGGCTCGCCAAATTTCCTTCTATGTTGAACCGTTCGTTGGCAGTAACCGGTTTCATTTTGAGGTTTCACTCTGTTTTCTCCAATAGGGATACATGTATTTGGAACTCTAAATCAAACACGGTTTGTGCTAGCTCTTTGAAACTTGACACAATAAAGCAGTTTCAAGTTCTATCTCTATGGTTTCTTTGCTGTTGATGTAGCCCTAAGCAGAGACTGGCGAGAATCACTTTCATGGAAAGGGCCTGCCAAGCTTCCAAAAAACTACGAGTTGCCTGAAATCTCAGCAAATACTTTTTCACCCAATCTTGATGAAACTTTCAGTTAATGATCAGTACACCAATCCCACTTGGCTTGCCAAATTTCGTTCTTCTAGGTTAAACCGTTCGTTGGCAGTAACCGGTTTCATTTTGAGGTTTCACTCTGTTTTCTCCTATAGGGATACATGTATTTGGAACTCTAAATCAAACATGGTTTGTGCTAGCTCTTTGAAACTTGACACAATAAAGCAGTTTCAAGTTCTATCTCTATGGTTCGTTTGCTGTTGATGTAGCCCTAAGCAGAGACTGGCGAGAATCACTTTCATGGAAAGGGCCTGCCAAGCTTCCAAAAAACTACGAGTTGCTTGAAATCTCAACAAACACTTTTTCACCCAATCTTGATGAAACTTTCAGGTAATGATCAGTACACCAATCCCACTTGGCTCACCAAATTTCGTTCTTCTAGGTTAAACCGTTCGTTGGCAGTAACCGGTTTCATTTTGAGGTTTCACTCTGTTTTCTCCTATAGGGATACATGTATTTGGAACTCTAAATCAAACACGGTTTGTGCTAGCTCTTTGAAACTTGACACAATAAAGCAGTTTCAAGTTCTATCTCTATGGTTTGTTTGCTGTTGATGTAGCCCTAAGCAGAGACTGGCGAGAATAACTTTCATGGAAAGGGCCTGCCAAGCTTCCAAAAAACTACGAGTTGCCTGAAATTTCAGCACACACTTTTTCACCCAATCTTGATGAAACTTTCAGGTAATGATCAGTACACCAATCCTACTTACCTCGCCAAATTTCGTTCTTCTAGGTTAAACCGTTCGTTGGCAGTAACCGGTTTCATTTTGAGGTTTCACTCTGTTTTCTCCTATAGGGATACATGTATTTGGAACTCTAAATCAAACACGGTTTGTGCTAGCTCTTTGAAACTTGACACAATAAAGCAGTTTCAAGTTCTATCTCTATGGTTTGTTTGCTGTTGATGTAGCCCTAAGCAGAGACTGGCGAGAATCACTTTCATGGAAAGGGCCTGCCAAGCTTCCAAAAAACTACGAGTTGCCTGAAATCTCAGCACACACTTTTTCACCCAATCTTGATGAAACTTTCAGGTAATGATCAGTACACCAATCCCACTTGGCTTGCCAAATATCGTTCTTTTAGGTTAAACCGTTTTTTGGCAGTAACCGGTTTCATTTTGAGGTTTCACTCTGTTTTCTCCTATAGGGATACATGTATTTGGAACTCTAAATCAAACACGGTTTGTGCTAGCTCTTTGAAACTTGACACAATAAAGCAGTTTCAAGTTCTATCTCTATGGTTTGTTTGCTGTTGATGTAGCCCTAAGCAGAGACTGGCGAGAATCACTTTCATGGAAAGGGCCTGCCAAGCTTCCAAAAAACTACGAGTTGCCTGAAATCTCAGCACACACTTTTTCACCCAATCTTGATGAAACTTTCAGGTAATGATCAGTACACAAATCCCACTTGGCTCGCCAAATATCGTTCTTCTAGGTTAAACCGTTTGTTGGCAGTAACCGGTTTCATTTTGAGGTTTCACTCTGTTTTCTCCTATAGGGATACATGTATTTGGAACTCTAAATCAAACACGGTTTGTGCTAGCTCTTTGAAACTTGACACAATAAAGCAGTTTCAAGTTCTATCTCTATGGTTTGTTTGCTGTTGATGTAGCCCTAAGCAGAGACTGGCGAGAATCACTTTCATGGAAAGGGCCTGCCAAGCTTCCAAAAAACTACGAGTTGCCTGAAATCTCAGCAAACACTTTTTCACCCAATCTTGATGAAACTTTCAGGTAATGATCAGTACACCAATCCCACTTGGCTCGCCAAATTTCGTTCTTCTAGGTTAAACCGTTCGTTGGCAGTAACCGGTTTCATTTTGAGGTTTCACTCTGTTTTCTCCTATAGGGATACATGTATTTGGAACTCTAAATCAAACACGGTTTGTGCTAGCTCTTTGAAACTTGACACAATAAAGCAGTTTCAAGTTCTATCTCTATGGTTTGTTTGCTGTTGATGTAGCCCTAAGCAGAGACTGGCGAGAATCACTTTCATGGAAAGGGCCTGCCAAGCATCCAAAAAACTACGAGTTGCCTGAAATCTCAGCACACACTTTTTCACCCAATCTTGATGAAACTTTCAGGTAATCATCAGTACACCAATCCCACTTGGCTGGCCAAATTTCGTTCTTCTAGGTTAAACCATTCGTTGGCAGTAACCGGTTTCATTTTGAGGTTTCACTCTGTTTTCTCCTATAGGGATACATGTATTTGGAACTCTAAATCAAACAGGGTTTGTGCTAGCTCTTTGAAACTTGACACAATAAAGCAGTTTCAATTTCTATCTCTATGGTTTGTTTGCTGTTGATGTAGCCCTAAGCAGAGACTGGCGAGAATCACTTTCATGGAAAGGGCCTGCCAAGCTTCCAAAAAACTACGAGTTGCCTGAAATTTCAGCACACACTTTTTCACCCAATCTTGATGAAACTTTCAGGTAATGATCAGTACACCAATCCTACTTACCTCGCCAAATTTCGTTCTTCTAGGTTAAACCGTTCGTTGGCAGTAACCGGTTTCATTTTGAGGTTTCACTCTGTTTTCTCCTATAGGGATACATGTATTTGGAACTCTAAATCAAACACGGTTTGTGCTAGCTCTTTGAAACTTGACACAATAAAGCAGTTTCAAGTTCTATCTCTATGGTTTGTTTGCTGTTGATGTAGCCCTAAGCAGAGACTGGCGAGAATCACTTTCATGGAAAGGGCCTGCCAAGCTTCCAAAAAACTACGAGTTGCCTGAAATCTCAGCACACACTTTTTCACCCAATCTTGATGAAACTTTCAGGTAATGATCAGTACACCAATCCCACTTGGCTTGCCAAATATCGTTCTTTTAGGTTAAACCGTTTTTTGGCAGTAACCGGTTTCATTTTGAGGTTTCACTCTGTTTTCTCCTATAGGGATACATGTATTTGGAACTCTAAATCAAACACGGTTTGTGCTAGCTCTTTGAAACTTGACACAATAAAGCAGTTTCAAGTTCTATCTCTATGGTTTGTTTGCTGTTGATGTAGCCCTAAGCAGAGACTGGCGAGAATCACTTTCATGGAAAGGGCCTGCCAAGCTTCCAAAAAACTACGAGTTGCCTGAAATCTCAGCACACACTTTTTCACCCAATCTTGATGAAACTTTCAGGTAATGATCAGTACACAAATCCCACTTGGCTCGCCAAATATCGTTCTTCTAGGTTAAACCGTTTGTTGGCAGTAACCGGTTTCATTTTGAGGTTTCACTCTGTTTTCTCCTATAGGGATACATGTATTTGGAACTCTAAATCAAACACGGTTTGTGCTAGCTCATTGAAACTTGACACAATAAAGCAGTTTCAAGTTCTATCTCTATGGTTTGTTTGCTGTTGATGTAGCCCTAAGCAGAGACTGGCGAGAATCACTTTCATGGAAAGGGCCTGCCAAGCTTCCAAAAAACTACGAGTTGCCTGAAATCTCAGCACACACTTTTTCACCCAATCTTGATGAAACTTTCAGTTAATGATCAGTACACCAATCCCACTTGGCTTGCCAAATTTCGTTCTTCTAGGTTAAACCGTTCGTTGGCAGTAACCGGTTTCATTTTGAGGTTTCACTCTGTTTTCTCCTATAGGGATACATGTATTTGGAACTCTAAATCAAACACGGTTTGTGCTAGCTCTTTGAAACTTGACACAATAAAGCAGTTTCAAGTTCTATCTCTATGGTTTGTTTGCTGTTGATGTAGCCCTAAGCAGAGACTGGCGAGAATCACTTTCATGGAAAGGGCCTGCCAAGCTTCCAAAAAACTACGAGTTGCCTGAAATTTCAGCACACACTTTTTCACCCAATCTTGATGAAACTTTCAGGTAATGATCAGGACACCAATCCCACTTGTCTCGCCAAATTTCGTTCTTCTAGGTTAAATCGTTCGTTGGCAGTAACCGGTTTCATTTTGAGGTTTCACTCTGTTTTCTCCTATAGGGATACATGTATTTGGAACTCTAAATCAAACACGGTTTGTGCTAGCTCTTTGAAACTTGACACAATAAAGCAGTTTCAAGTTCTATCTCTATGGTTTCTTTGCTGTTGATGTAGCCCTAAGCAGAGACTGGCGAGAATCCCTTTCATGGAAAGGGCCTGCCAAGCTTCCAAAAAACTACGAGTTGCCTGAAATCTCAGCACACACTTTTTCACCCAATCTTGATGAAACTTTCAGGTAATGATCAGTACACCAATCCCACTTGGCTCGCCAAATTTCGTTCTTCTAGGTTAAACCGTTCGTTGGCAGTAACCGGTTTCATTTTGAGGTTTCACTCTGTTTTCTCCTATAGGGATACATGTATTTGGAACTCTAAATCAAACACGGTTTGTGCTAGCTCTTTGAAACTTGACACAATAAAGAAGTTTCAAGTTCTATCTCTATGGTTTGTTTGCTGTTGATGTAGCCCTAAGCAGAGACTGGCAAGAATCACTTTCATGGAAGGGCCTGCCAAGCTTCCAAAAAACTACGAGTTGCCTGAAATCTCAGCAAACACTTTTTCACCCAATCTTGATGAAACTTTCAGTTAATGATCAGTACACCAATCCCACTTGGCTCGCCAAATTTCGTTCTAGGTTGAACCGTTCGTTGGCAGTAACCGGTTTCATTTTGAGGTTTCACTCTGTTTTCTCCAATAGGGATACATGTATTTGGAACTCTAAATCAAACACGGTTTGTGCTAGCTCTTTGAAACTTGACACAATAAAGCAGTTTCAAGTTCTATCTCTATGGTTTGTTTGCTGTTGATGTAGCCCTAAGCAGAGACTGGCGAGAATCACTTTCATGGAAAGGGCCTGCCAAGCTTCCAAAAAACTACGAGTTGCCTGAAATATCAGCACACACTTTTTCACCCAATCTTGATGAAACTTTCAGTTAATGATCAGTACACCAATCCCACTTGGCTTGCCAAATTTCGTTCTTCTAGGTTAAACCGTTCGTTGGCAGTAACCGGTTTCATTTTGAGGTTTCACTCTGTTTTCTCCTATAGGGATACATGTATTTGGAACTCTAAATCAAACACGGTTTGCGCTAGCTCTTTGAAACTTGACACAATAAAGCAGTTTCAAGTTCTATCTCTATGGTTTGTTTGCTGTTGATGTAACCCTAAGCAGACACTGGCGAGAATCACTTTCATGGAAAGGGCCTGCCAAGCTTCCAAAAAACTACGAGTTGCCTGAAATCTCAGCACACACTTTTTCACCCAATATTGATGAAACTTTCAGGTAATGATCAGTACACCAATCTCACTTGGCTCGCCAAATTTCGTTCTTCTAGGTTAAACCGTTCGTTGGCAGTAACCGGTTTCATTTTGAGGTTTCACTCTGTTTTCTCCTATAGGGATACATGTATTTGGAACTCTAAATCAAACACGGTTTGTGCTAGCTCTTTGAAACTTGACACAATAAAGCAGTTTCAAGTTCTATCTCTATGGTTTGTTTGCTGTTGATGTAGCCCTAAGCAGAGACTGGCGAGAATCACTTTCATGGAAAGGGCCTGCCAAGCTTCCAAAAAACTACGAGTTGCCTGAAATCTCAACAAACACTTTTTCACCCAATCTTGATGAAACTTTCAGGTAATCATCAGTACACGAATCCCACTTGGCTCACCAAATTTCGTTATTCTTGGTTAAACCGTTCGTTGGCAGTAACCGGTTTCATTTTGAGGTTTCACTCTGTTTTCTCCTATAGGGATACATGTATTTGGAACTCTAAATCAAACACGGTTTGTGCTAGCTCTTTGAAACTTGACACAATAAAGCAGTTTCAAGTTCTATCTCTATGGTTTGTTTGCTGTTGATGTAGCCCTAAGCAGAGACTGGCGAGAATCACTTTCATGGAAAGGGCCTGCCAAGCTTCCAAAAAACTACGAGTTGCCTGAAATCTCAGCAAACACTTTTTCACCCATCTTGATGAAACTTTCAGTTAATGATCAGTACACCAATCCCACTTGGCTCGCCAAATTTCGTTCTAGGTTGAACCTGTTCGTTGGCAGTAACCGGTTTCATTTTGAGGTTTCAATCTGTTTTCTCCAATAGGGATACATGTATTTGGAACTCTAAATCAAACACGGTTTGTGCTAGCTCTTTGAAACTTGACACAATAAAGCAGTTTCAAGATCTATCTCTATGGTTTGTTTGCTGTTGATGTAGCCCTAAGCAGAGACTGGCGAGAATCACTTTCATGGAAAGGGCCTGCCAAGCTTCCAAAAAACTACGAGTTGCCTGAAATCTCAGCAAACACTTTTTCACCCAATCTTGATGAAACTTTCAGGTAATGATCAGTACACCAATCCCACTTGGCTGGGCCAAATTTCGTTCTTCTAGGTTAAACCATTCGTTGGCAGTAACCGGTTTCATTTTGAGGTTTCACTCTGTTTTCTCCTATAGGGATACATGTATTTGGAACTCTAAATCAAACACGGTTTGTGCTAGCTCTTTGAAACTTGACACAATAAAGCAGTTTCAATTTCTATCTCTATGGTTTGTTTGCTGTTGATGTAGCCCTAAGCAGAGACTGGCGAGAATCACTTTCATGGAAAGGGCCTGCCAAGCATCCAAAAAACTACGAGTTGCCTGAAATCTCAGCACACACTTTTTCACCCAATCTTGATGAAACTTTCAGGTCATGATCAGTACACCAATTTCACTTGGCTCGCCAAATTTCGTTCTTCTAGGTTAAACCGTTCGTTGGCAGTAACCGGTTTCATTTTGAGGTTTCACTCTGTTTTCTCCTATAGGGATACATGTATTTGGAACTCTAAATCAAACACGGTTTGTGCTAGCTCTTTGAAACTTGACACAATAAAGCAGTTTCAAGTTCTATCTCTATGGTTTGTTTGCTGTTGATGTAGCCCTAAGCAGAGACTGGCGAGAATCACTTTCATGGAAAGGGCCTGCCAAGCTTCCAAAAAACTACGAGTTGCCTGAAATCTCAGCACACACTTTTTCACCCAATCTTGATGAAACTTTCAGGTAATGATCAGTACACCCAATCCCACTTGGCTCGCTAAATTTCGTTCTTCTAGGTTAAACCGTTCGTTGGCAGTAACCGGTTTCATTTTGAGGTTTCACTCTGTTTTCTCCTATAGGGATACATGTATTTGGAACTCTGAATCAAACACGGTTTGTGCTAGCTCTTTGAAACTTGACACAATAAAGCAGTTTAAAGTTTTATCTCTATGGTTTGTTTGCTGTTGATGTAGCCCTAAGCAGAGACTGGCGAGAATCACTTTCATGGAAAGGGCCTGCCAAGCTTCCAAAAAACTACGAGTTGCCTGAAATCTCAGCAAACACTTTTTCACCCAATCTTGATGAAACTTTCAGGTAATGATCAGTACATCAATCCCACTTGGCTCACCAAATTTCGTTCTTCTAGGTTAAACCGTTCGTTGGCAGTAACCGGTTTCATTTTGAGGTTTCACTTTGTTTTCTCCTATAGGGATACATGTATTTGGAACTCTAAATCAAACACGGTTTGTGCTAGCTCTTTGAAACTTGACACAATAAAGCAGTTTCAAATTCTATCTCTATGGTTTGTTTGCTGTTGATGTAGCCCTAAGCAGAGACTGGCGAGAATCACTTTCATGGAAAGGGCCTGCCAAGCTTCCAAAAAACTACGAGTTGCCTGAAATCTCAGCAAACACTTTTTCACCCAATCGTGATGAAACTTTCAGGTAATGATCAGTACACCAATCCCACTTGGCTTGCCAAATTTCGTTCTTCTAGGTTAAACCGTTCGTTGGCAGTAACCGGTTTCATTTTGAGGGTTTCACTCTGTTTTCTCCTATAGGGACACATATATTTGGAAGTCTAAATCAAACACGGTTTGTGCTAGCTCTTTGAAACTTGACACAATAAAAGCAGTTTCAAGTTCTATCTCTATGGTTTGTTTGCTGTTGATGTAGCCCTAAGCAGAGACTGGCGAGAATCACTTTCATGGAAAGGGCCTGCCAAGCTTCCAAAAAACTACGAGTTTCCTGAAATCTCAGCACACACTTTTTCACCCAATCTTGATGAAACTTTCAGGTAGTGATCAGTACACCAATCCCACTTGGCTCGCCAAATTTCGTTCTTCTAGGTTAAACCGTTCGTTGGCAGTAACCGGTTTCATTTTGAGGTTTCACTCTGTTTCTCCTCTAGGGATACATGTATTTGGAACTCTAAATCAAACACGGTTTGTGCTAGCTCTTTGAAACTTGACACAATAAAGAAGTTTCAAGGTCTATCTCTATGGTTTGTTTGCTGTTGATGTAGCCCTAAGCAGACACTGGCGAGAATCACTTTCATGGAAAGGGCCTGCCAAGCTTCCAAAAAACTACGAGTTGCCTGAAATCTCAGCACACACTTTTTCACCCAATCTTGATGAAACTTTCAGGTAATGATCAGTACACCAATCCCACTTGGCTCGCCAAATATCGTTCTTCTAGGTTAAACCGTTCGTTGGCAGCAACTGGTTTCATTTTGAGGTTTCACTCTGTTTTCTCCTATAGGGATACATGTATTTGGAACTCTAAATCAAACACGGTTTGTGCTAGCTCTTTGAAACTTGACACAATAAAGCAGTTAAAGTTCTATCTCTATGGTTTGTTTGCTGTTATTGTAGCCCTAAGCAGAGACTGGCGAGAATCACTTCATGGAAAGGGCCTGCCAAGCTTCCAAAAAACTACGAGTTGCCTGAAATCTCAGCAAACACTTTTTCACCCAATCTTGATGAAACTTTCAGGTAATGATCAGTACACGAATCCCACTTGGCTTGCCAAATTTCGTTGTTCTAGGTTAAACCGTTCGTTGGCAGTAACCGGTTTCATTTTGAGGTTTCACTCTGTTTTCTCCTAGAGGGACACATGTATTTGGAAGTCTAAATCAAACACGGTTTGTGCTAGCTCTTTGAAACTTGACACAATAAAGCAGTTTCAAGTTCTATCTCTATGGTTTGTTTGCTGTTGATGTAGCCCTAAGCAGAGACTGGCGAGAATCACTTTCATGGAAAGGGCCTGCCAAGCTTCCAAAAAACTACGAGTTGCCTGAAATCTCAACACACACTTTTTCACCCAATCTTGATGAAACTTTCAGGTAATGATCAGTACACCAATCCCACTTGGCTCGCCAAATTTCGTTCTTCTAGGTTAAACCGTTCGTTGGCAGTAACCGGTTTCATTTTGAGGTTTCACTCTGTTTTCTCCTATAGGGATACATGTATTTGAAAGTCTAAATCAAACACGGTTTGTGTTAGCTCTTTCAAACTTGACACAATAAAGCAGTTTCAAGTTCTATCTCTATGGTCTGTTTTGCTGTTGATGTAGCCCTAAGCAGAGACTGGCGAGAATCACTTTCATGGAAAGGCCTGCCAAGCTTTCCAAAAAACTACGAGTTGCCTGAAATCTCAGCACACACTTTTTCACCCAATCTTGATGAAACTTTCAGGTCATGATCAGTACACCAATTTCACTTGGCTCGCCAAATATCGTTCTTCTAGGTTAAACCATTCGTTGGCAGTAACCGGTTTCATTTTGAGGTTTCACTCTGTTTTCTCCTATAGGGATACATGTATTTGGAACTCTAAATCAAACACGGTTTGTGCTAGCTCTTTGAAACTTGACACAATAAAGCAGTTTCAAGTTCTATCTCTATGGTTTGTTTGCTGTTGATGTAGCCCTAAGCAGAGACTGGCGAGAATCACTTTCATGGAAAGGGCCTGCCAAGCTTCCAAAAAACTACGAGTTGCCTGAAATCTCAGCACACACTTTTTCACCCAATCTTGATGAAACTTTCAGGTAATGATCAGTACATCAATCCCACTTGGCTCGCCAAATTTCGTTCTTCTAGGTTAAACCGTTCGTTGGCAGTAACCGGTTTCATTTTGAGGTTTCACTCTGTTTTCTCCTAAAGGGATACATGTATTTGGAACTCTAAATCAAACACGGTTTGTGCTAGCTCTTTGAAACTTGACACAATAAAGCAGTTTCAAGTTCTATCTCTATGGTTTGTTTGCTGTTGATGTAGCCCTAAGCAGAGACTGGCGAGAATCACTTTCATGGAAAGGGCCTGCCAAGCTTCCAAAAAACTACGAGTTGCCTGAAATCTCAGCAAACACTTTTTCACCCAATCTTGATGAAACTTTCAGGTAATGATCAGTACACGAATCCCACTTGGCTTGCCAAATTTCGTTGTTCTAGGTTAAACCGTTCGTTGGCAGTAACCGGTTTCATTTTGAGGTTTCACTCTGTTTTCTCCTATAGGGACACATGTATTTGGAAGTCTAAATCAAACACGGTTTGTGCTAGCTCTTTGAAACTTGACACAATAAAGCAGTTTCAAGTTCTATCTCTATGGTTTGTTTGCTGTTGATGTAGCCCTAAGCAGACACTGGCGAGAATCACTTTCATGGAAAGGGCCTGCCAAGCTTCCAAAAAACTACGAGTTGCCTGAAATCTCAGCACACACTTTTTCACCCAATCTTGATGAAACTTTCAGGTCATGATCAGTACACCAATTTCACTTGGCTCGCCAAATTTCGTTCTTCTAGGTTAAACCGTTCGTTGGCAGTAACCGGTTTCATTTTGAGGTTTCACTCTGTTTTCTCCTATAGGGATACATGTATTTGGAACTCTAAATCAAACACGGTTTGTGCTAGCTCTTTGAAACTTGACACAATAAAGCAGTTTCAAGTTCTATCTCCATGGTTTGTTTGCTGTTGATGTAGCCCTAAGCAGAGACTGGCGAGAATCACTTTCATGGAAAGGGCCTGCCAAGCTTCCAAAAAACTACGAGTTGCCTGAAATCTCAGCACACACTTTTTCACCCAATCTTGATGAAACTTTCAGGTAATGATAATACACCAATCCCACTTGGCTCGCCAAATATCGTTCTTCTAGGTTAAACCGTTCGTTGGCAGTAACCGGTTTCATTTTGAGGTTTCACTCTGTTTTCTCCTATAGGGATACATGTATTTGGAACTCTAAATCAAACACGGTTTGTGCTAGCTCTTTGAAACTTGACACAATAAAGCAGTTTCAAGTTCTATCTCTATGGTTTGTTTGCTGTTGATGTAGCCCTAAGCAGAGACTGGCGAGAATCACTTTCATGGAAAGGGCCTGCCAAGCTTCCAAAAAACTACGAGTTGCCTGAAATCTCAGCACACACTTTTTCACCCAATCTTGATGAAACTTTCAGGTAATGATCAGTACATCAATCCCACTTGGCTCGCCAAATTTCGTTCTTCTAGGTTAAACCGTTCGTTGGCAGTAACCGGTTTCATTTTGAGGTTTCACTTTGTTTTCTCCTATAGGGATACATGTATTTGGAACTCTAAATCAAACACGGTTTGTGCTAGCTCTTTGAAACTTGACACAATAAAGCAGTTTCAAATTCTATCTCTATGGTTTGTTTGCTGTTGATGTAGCCCTAAGCAGAGACTGGCGAGAATCACTTTCATGGAAAGGGCCTGCCAAGCTTCCAAAAAACTACGAGTTGCCTGAAATCTCAGCAAACACTTTTTCACCCAATCGTGATGAAACTTTCAGGTAATGATCAGTACACCAATCCCACTTGGCTTGCCAAATTTCGTTCTTCTAAGTTAAACCGTTCGTTGGCAGTAACCGGTTTCATTTTGAGGTTTCACTCTGTTTTCTCCTATAGGGATACATGTATTTGGAACTCTAAATCAAACACGGTTTGTGCTAGCTCTTTGAAACTTGACACAATAAAGCAGTTTCAAGTTCTATCTCTATGGTTTGTTTGCTGTTGATGTAGCCCTAAGCAGAGACTGGCGAGAATCACTTTCATGGAAAGGGCCTGCCAAGCTTCCAAAAAACTACGAGTTGCCTGAAATCTCAGCACACACTTTTTCACCCAATCTTGATGAAACTTTCAGGTAGTGATCAGTACACCAATCCCACTTGGCTCGCCAAATTTCGTTCTTCTAGGTTAAACCGTTCGTTGGCAGTAACCGGTTTCATTTTGAGGTTTCACTCTGTTTTCTCCTCTAGGGATACATGTATTTGGAACTCTAAATCAAACACGGTTTGTGCTAGCTCTTTGAAACTTGACACAATAAAGAAGTTTCAAGGTCTATCTCTATGGTTTGTTTGCTGTTGATGTAGCCCTAAGCAGACACTGGCGAGAATCACTTTCATGGAAAGGGCCTGCCAAGCTTCCAAAAAACTACGAGTTGCCTGAAATCTCAGCACACACTTTTTCACCCAATCTTGATGAAACTTTCAGGTAATGTTCAGTACACCAATCCCACTTGGCCCGCCAAATTTCGTTCTTCTAGGTTAAACCGTTCGTTGGCAGCAACTGGTTTCATTTTGAGGTTTCACTCTGTTTTCTCCTATAGGGATACATGTATTTGGAACTCTAAATCAAACACGGTTTGTGCTAGCTCTTTGAAACTTGACACAATAAAGCAGTTTAAAGTTCTATCTGTATGGTTTGTTTGCTGTTATTGTAGCCCTAAGCAGAGACTGGCGAGAATCACTTTCATGGAAAGGGCCTGCCAAGCTTCCAAAAAACTACGAGTTGCCTGAAATATCAGCAAACACTTTTTCACCCAATCTTGATGAAACTTTCAGGTAATGATCAGTACACGAATCCCACTTGGCTTGCCAAATTTCGTTGTTCTAGGTTAAACCGTTCGTTGGCAGTAACCGGTTTCATTTTGAGGTTTCACTCTGTTTTCTCCTATAGGGACACATGTATTTGGAAGTCTAAATCAAACACGGTTTGTGCTAGCTCTTTGAAACTTGACACAATAAAGCAGTTTAAAGTTCTATCTGTATGGTTTGTTTGCTGTTGATGTAGCCCTAAGCAGACACTGGCGAGAATCACTTTCATGGAAAGGGCCTGCCAAGCTTCCAAAAAACTACGAGTTGCCTGAAATCTCAGCAAACACTTTTTCACCCAATCTTGATGAAACTTTCAGGTAATGATCAGTACACGAATCCCACTTGGCTTGCCAAATTTCGTTGTTCTAGGTTAAACCGTTCGTTGGCAGTAACCGGTTTCATTTTGAGGTTTCACTCTGTTTTCTCCTATAGGGACACATGTATTTGGAAGTCTAAATCAAACACGGTTTGTGCTAGCTCTTTGAAGCTTGACAGAATAAAGCAGTTTCAAGTTCTATCTCTATGGTTTGTTTGCTGTTGATGTAGCCCTAAGCAGAGACTGGCGAGAATCACTTTCATGGAAAGGGCCTGCCAAGCTTCCAAAAAACTACGAGTTGCCTGAAATCTCAGCACACACTTTTTCACCCAATCTTGATGAAACTTTCAGGTAGTGATCAGTACACCAATCCCACTTGGCTCGCCAAATTTCGTTCTTCTATGTTAAACCGTTCGTTGGCAGTATCCGGTTTCATTTTGAGGTTTCACTCTGTTTTCTCCTCTAGGGATACATGTATTTGGAACTCTAAATCAAACACGGTTTGTGCTAGCTCTTTGAAACTTGACACAATAAAGAAGTTTCAAGGTCTATCTCTATGGTTTGTTTGCTGTTGATGTAGCCCTAAGCAGACACTGGCGAGAATCACTTTCATGGAAAGGGCCTGCCAAGCTTCCAAAAAACTACGAGTTGCCTGAAATCTCAGCACACACTTTTTCACCCAATCTTGATGAAACTTTCAGGTAATGATCAGTACACCAATCCCACTTGGCCCGCCAAATTTCGTTCTTCTAGGTTAAACCGTTCGTTGGCAGCAACTGGTTTCATTTTGAGGTTTCACTCTGTTTTCTCCTATAGGGATACATGTATTTGGAACTCTAAATCAAACACGGTTTGTGCTAGCTCTTGAAACTTGACACAATAAAGCAGTTTAAAGTTCTATCTGTATGGTTTGTTTGCTGTTATTGTAGCCCTAAGCAGAGACTGGCGAGAATCACTTTCATGGAAAGGGCCTGCCAAGCTTCCAAAAAACTACGAGTTGCCTGAAATCTCAGCAAACACTTTTTCACCCAATCTTGATGAAACTTTCAGGTAATGATCAGTACACGAATCCCACTTGGCTTGCCAAATTTCGTTGTTCTAGGTTAAACCGTTCGTTGGCAGTAACCGGTTTCATTTTGAGGTTTCACTCTGTTTTCTCCTATAGGGACACATGTATTTGGAAGTCTAAAATCAAACACGGTTTGTGCTAGCTCTTTGAAACTTGACACAATAAAGCAGTTTCAAGTTCTATCTCTATGGTTTCTTTGCTGTTGATGTAGCCCTAAGCAGAGACTGGCGAGAATCACTTTCATGGAAAGGGCCTGCCAAGCTTCCAAAAACTACGAGTTGCCTGAAATCTCAGCACACACTTTTTCACCCAATCTTGATGAAACTTTCAGGTAATGATCAGTACAGCAATCCCACTTGGCTTGCCAAATTTTGTTCTTCTAGGTTAAACCGTTCGTTGGCAGTAACCGGTTTTCATTTTGAGGTTTCACTCTGTTTTCTCCTATAGGGATACATGTATTTGAAAGTCTAAATCAAACACGGTTTGTGTTAGCTCTTTCAAACTTGACACAATAAAGCAGTTTCAAGTTCTATCTCTATGGTCTGTTTGCTGTTGATGTAGCCCTAAGCAGAGACTGGCGAGAATCACTTTCATGGAAAGGGCCTGCCAAGCTTCCAAAAAACTACGAGTTGCCTGAAATCTCAGCACACACTTTTTCACCCAATCTTGATGAATCTTTCAGGTCATGATCAGTACACCAATTTCACTTGGCTCGCCAAATTTCGTTCTTCTAGGTTAAACCGTTCGTTGGCAGTAACCGGTTTCATTTTGAGGTTTCACTCTGTTTTCTCCTATAGGGATACATGTATTTGGAACTCTAAATCAAACACGGTTTGTTGCTAGCTCTTTGAAACTTGACACAATAAAGCAGTTTCAAGTTCTATCTCTATGGTTTGTTTGCTGTTGATGTAGCCCTAAGCAGAGACTGGCGAGAATCACTTTCATGGAAAGGGCCTGCCAAGCTTCCAAAAAACTACGAGTTGCCTGAAATCTCAGCACACACTTTTTCACCCAATCTTGATGAAACTTTCAGGTAATGATAGGTACATCAATCCCACTTGGCTCGCCAAATTTCGTTCTTCTAGGTTAAACCGTTCGTTGGCAGTAACCGGTTTCATTTTGAGGTTTCACTCTGTTTTCTCCTATAGGGATACATGTATTTGGAACTCTAAATCAACACGGTTTGTGCTAGCTCTTTGAAACTTGACACAATAAAGCAGTTTCAAGTTCTATCTCTATGGTTTGTTTGCTGTTGATGTAGCCCTAAGCAGAGACTGGCGAGAATCACTTTCATGGAAAGGGCCTGCCAAGCTTCCAAAAAACTACGAGTTGCCTGAAATCTCAGCAAACACTTTTTCACCCAATCTTGATGAAACTTTCAGGTAATTATCAGTACACCAATCCCACTTGGCTCGCCAAATTTCGTTCTTCTAGGTTAAACCGTTCGTTGGCAGTAACCGGTTTCATTTTGAGGTTTCACTCTGTTTTCTCCTATAGGGATACATGTATTTGGAACTCTAAATCAAACACGGTTTGTGCTAGCTCTTTGAAACTTGACACAATAAAGCAGTTTCAAGTTCTATCTCTATGGTTTGTTTGCTGTTGATGTAGCCCTAAGCAGAGACTGGCGAGAATCACTTTCATGGAAAGGGCCTGCCAAGCTTCCAAAAAACTACGAGTTGCCTGAAATCTCAGCAAACACTTTTTCACCCAATCTTGATGATAATTTCAGGTAATGATCAGTACACCAATCCCACTTGGCTCGCCAAATTTCGTTCTTCTAGGTTAAACCGTTCGTTGGCAGTAACCGGTTTCATTTTGAGGTTTCACTGTGTTTTCTCCTATAGGGATACATGTATTTGGAAGTCTAAATCAAACACGGTTTGTGCTAGCTCTTTGAAACTTGACACAATAAAGCAGTTTCAAGTTCTATCTCTATGGTTTGTTTGCTGTTGATGTAGCCCTAAGCAGAGACTGGCGAGAATCACTTTCATGGAAAGGGCCTGCCAAGCTTCCAAAAAACTACGAGTTGCCTGAAATCTCAGCAAACACTTTTTCACCCAATCTTGATGATACTTTCAGGTAATGATCAGTACACGAATCCCACTTGGCTCGCCAAATTTCGTTGTTCTAGGTTAAACCGTTCGTTGGCAGTAAACGGTTTCATTTTGAGGTTTCACTCTGTTTTCTCCTATAGGGATACATGTATTTGGAACTCTAAATCAAACACGGTTTGTGCTAGCTCTTTGAAACTTGACACAATAAAGCAGTTTCAAGTTCTATCTCTATGGTTTGTTTGCTGTTGATGTAGCCCTAAGCAGAGACTGGCGAGAATCACTTTCATGGAAAGTTCCTGCCAAGCTTCCAAAAAACTACGAGTTGCCTGAAATCTCAGCACACACTTTTCACCCAATCTTGATGAAACTTTCAGGTAATGATCAGTACACCAATCCCACTTGGCTCGCCAAATTTCGTTCTTCTAGGTTAAACCGTTCGTTGGCAGTAACCGGTTTCATTTTGAGATTTCACTCTGTTTTCTCCTATAGGATACATGTATTTGGAACTCTAAATCCAACACGGTTTGTACTAGCTCTTTGAAACTTGACACAATAAAGCAGTTTCAAGTTCTATCTCTATGGATTGTTTGCTGTTGATGTAGCCCTAAGCAGAGACTGGCGAGAATCACTTTCATGGAAAGGGCCTGCCAAGCTTCCAAAAAACTACGAGTTGCCTGAAATCTCAGCACACACTTTTTCACCCAATCTTGATGAAACTTTCAGTTAATGATCAGTACACCAATCCCACTTGGCTTGCCAAATTTCGTTCTTCTAGGTTAAACCGTTCGTTGGCAGTAACCGGTTTCATTTTGAGGTTCACTCTGTTTTCTCCTATAGGGATACATGTATTTGGAACTCTAAATCAAACAAGGTTTTGTGCTAGCTCTTTGAAACTTGACACAATAAAGAAGTTTCAAGTTCTATCTCTATGGTTTGTTTGCTGTTGATGTAGCCCTAAGCAGACACTGGCGAGAATCACTTTCATGGAAAGGGCCTGCCAAGCTTCCAAAAAACTACGAGTTGCCTGAAATCTCAGCACACACTTTTTCACCCAAACTTGATGAAACTTTCAGGTAATGATCAGTACAGCAATCCCACTTGGCTCGCCAAATTTCGTTCTTCTAGGTTAAACCGTTCGTTGGCAGTAACCGGTTTCATTTTGAGGTTTCACTCTGTTTTCTCCTATAGGGATACATGTATTTGAAAGTCTAAATCAAACACGGTTGTGCTAGCTCTTTCAAATTTGACACAATAAAGCAGTTTCAAGTTATATCTCTATGGTCTGTTTGCTGTTGATGTAGCCCTAAGCAGAGACTGGCGAGAATCACTTTCATGGAAAGGGCCTGCCAAAGCTTCCAAAAAACTACGAGTTGCCTGAAATCTCAGCACACACTTTTCACCCAATCTTGATGAAACTTTCAGGTCATGATCAGTACACCAATTTCACTTGGCTCGCCAAATTTCGTTCTTCTAGGTTAAACCGTTCGTTGGCAGTAACCGGTTTCATTTTGAGGTTTCACTCTGTTTTCTCCTATAGGGATACATGTATTTTGGAACTCTAAATCAAACACGGTTTGTGCTAGCTCTTTGAAACTTGACACAATAAAGCAGTTTCAAGTTCTATCTTCTATGGTTTGTTTGCTGTTGATGTAGCCCTAAGCAGAGACTGGCGAGAATCACTTTCATGGAAAGGGCCTGCCAAGCTTCCAAAAACTACGAGTTGCCTGAAATCTCAGCAAACACTTTTTCACCCAATCTTGATGAAACTTTCAGGTAATGATCAGGACACCAATCCCACTTGGCTCGCCAAATTTCGTTCTTCTAGGTTAAACCGTTTGTTGGCAGTAACCGGTTTCATTTTGAGGTTTCACTCTGTTTTCTCCAATAGGGATACATGTATTTGGAACTCTAAATCAAACACGGTTTGTGCTAGCTCTTTGAAACTTGACACAATAAAGCAGTTTCAAGATCTATCTCTATGGTTTGTTTGCTGTTGATGTAGCCCTAAAGCAGAGACTGGCGATAATCACTTTCATGGAAAGGGCCTGCCAAGCTTCCAAAAAAACTACGAGTTGCCTGAAATTTCAGCACACACTTTTTCACCCAATCTTGATGAAACTTTCAGGTAATGATCAGTACACCAATTTCACTTGCCTCGCCAAATTTCGTTCTTCTAGGTTAAACCGTTCGTTGGCAGTAACCGGTTTCATTTTGAGGTTTCACTCTGTTTTCTCCTATAGGGATACATGTATTTGGAACTCTAAATCAACACGGTTTGTGCTAGCTCTTTGAAACTTGACACATTAAAGAAGTTTTAAGTTCTATCTCTATGGTTTGTTTGCTGTTGATGTAGCCCTAAGCAGACACTGGCGAGAATCACTTTCATGGAAAGGGCCTGCCAAGCTTCCAAAAAACTACGAGTTGCCTGAAATCTCAGCACACACTTTTTCACCCAATCTTGATGAAACTTTCAGTTAATGATCAGTACACCAATCCCACTTGGCTCGCCAAATTTCGTTCTTCTAGGTTTAAACCGTTCGTTGGCAGCAACTGGTTTCATTTTGAGGTTTCACTCTGTTTTCTCCTATAGGGATACATGTATTTGGAACTCTAAATCAAACACGGTTTGTGCTAGCTCTTTGAAACTTGACACAATAAAGCAGTTTCAAGTTCTATCTCTATGGTTTGTTTGCTGTTGATGTAGCCCTAAGCAGACACTGGCGAGAATCACTTTCATGGAAAGGGCCTGCCAAGCTTCCAAAAAACTACGAGTTGCCTGAAATCTCAGCAAACACTTTTTCACCCAATCTTGATGAAACTTTCAGGTAATGATCAGTACACGAATCCCACTTGGCTCACCAAATTTCGTTCTTCTAGGTTAAACCGTTCTTTGGCAGTAACAGGTTTCATTTTGAGGTTTCACTCTGTTTTTTCCTATAGGGATACATGTATTTGGAACTCTAAATCAAACACGGTTTGTGCTAGCTCTTTGAAACTTGACACAATAAAGCAGTTTCAAGTTCTATCTCTATGGTTTGTTTGCTGTTGATGTAGCCCTAAGCAGAGACTGGCGAGAATCACTTTCATGGAAAAGGCCTGCCAAGCTTCCAAAAAACTACGAGTTGCCTGAAATCTCAGCAAACACTTTTTCACCCAATCTTGATGAAACTTTCAGGTAATGATCAGGACACCAATCCCACTTGGCTCGCCAAATTTCGTTCTTCTAGGTTAAACCGTTTGTTGGCAGTAACCGGTTTCATTTTGAGGTTGCACTCTGTTTTCTCCTATAGGGATACATGTATTTGGAACTCTAAATCAAACACGGTTTGTGCTAGCTCTTTGAAACTTGACACAATAAAGCAGTTTCAAGTTCTATCTCTATGGTTTCTTTGCTGTTGATGTAACCCTAAGCAGAGACTGGCGAGAATCACTTTCATGGAAAGGGCCTGCCAAGCTTCCAAAAAACTACGAGTTGCCTGAAATCTCAGCACACACTTTTTCACCCAATCTTGATGATACTTTCAGTTAATGATCAGTACACCAACTCCACTTGGCTCACCAAATTTCTTTCCTCTATTTTAAACCGTTCGTTGGCAGTAACCGGTTTCATTTTGAGGTTTCACTCTGTTTTCTCCTATAGGGATACATGTATTTGGAAGTCTAAATCAAACACGGTTTGTGCTAGCTCTTTGAAACTTGACACAATAAAGCAGTTTCAAGTTCTATCTCTATGGTTTGTTTGTTCTTGATGTAGCCCTAAGCAGAGTCTGGCGAGAATCACTTTCATGGAAAGGGCCTGCCAAGCTTCCAAAAAACTACGAGTTGCCTGAAATCTCAGCACACACTTTTTCACCCAATCTTGATGAAACTTTCAGGTAATGATCAGTACACCAATCTCACTTGGCTCGCCAAATTTCGTTCTTCTAGGTTAAACCGTTCCTTGGCAGTAAACGGTTTCATTTTGAGGTTTCACTCTGTTTTCTCCTATAGGGATACATGTATTTGGAATTCTAAATCAAACACGGTTTGTGCTAGCTCTTTGAAACTTGACACAATAAAGCAGTTTTAAGTTCTATCTCTATGGTTTGTTTGCTGTTGATGTAGCCCTAAGCAGAGACTGGCGAGAATCACTTTCATGGAAAGGGCCTGCCAAGCTTCCAAAAAACTACGAGTTGCCTGAAATCTCAGCACACACTTTTTCACCCAATCTTGATGAAACTTTCAGGTAATGATCAGTACACCAATCCCACTTGGCTCGCCAAATTTCGTTCTTCTAGGTTAAACCATTCGTTGGCAGTAACCGGTTTCATTTTGAGGTTTCACTCTGTTTTCTCCTATAGGGATACATGTATTTGGAATTCTAAATCAAACACGGTTTGTGCTAGCTCTTTGAAACTTGACACAATAAAGCAGTTTCAAGTTCTATCTCTATGGTTTGTTTGCTGTTGATGTAGCCCTAAGCAGAGACTGGCGAGAATCACTTCATGAAAAGGGCCTGCCAAGCTTCCAAAAAACTACGAGTTGCATGAAATCTCAGCACACATTTTTTCACCCAATCTTGATGAAACTTTCAGGAATGATCAGTACACCAATCCCACTTGGCTCGCCAAATTTCGTTCTTCTAGGTTAAACCCTTCGTTGGCAGTAACCGGTTTCATTTTGAGGTTTCACTCTGTTTTCTCCTATAGGGATACATGTATTTGGAACTCTAAATCAAACACGGTTTGTGCTAGCTCTTTGAAACTTGACACAATAAAGAAGTTTTAAGTTCTATCTCTATGGTTTGTTTGCTGTTGATGTAGCCCTAAGCAGACACTGGCGAGAATCACTTTCATGGAAAGGGCCTGCCAAGCTTCCAAAAAACTACGAGTTGCCTGAAATCTCAGCACACACTTTTTCACCCAATCTTGATGAAACTTTCAGGTAATGATCAGTACACCAATCCCACTTGGCTCGCCAAATTTCGTTCTTCTAGGTTAAACCGTTCGTTGGCAGCAACTGGTTTCATTTTGAGGTTTCACTCTGTTTTCTCCTATAGGGATACATGTATTTGGAACTCTAAATCAAACACGGTTTGTGCTAGCTCTTTGAAACTTGACACAATAAAGCAGTTTCAAGTTCTATCTCTATGGTTTGTTTGCTGTTGATGTAGCCCTAAGCAGACACTGGCGAGAATCACTTTCATGGAAAGGGCCTGCCAAGCTTCCAAAAAACTACGAGTTGCCTGAAATCTCAGCAAACACTTTTTCACCCAATCTTGATGAAACTTTCAGGTAATGATCAGTACACGAATCCCACTTGGCTCACCAAATTTCGTTCTTCTAGGTTAAACCGTTCTTTGGCAGTAACAGGTTTCATTTTGAGGTTTCACTCTGTTTTCTCCTATAGGGATACATGTATTTGGAACTCTAAATCAAACACGGTTTGTGCTAGCTCTTTGAAACTTGACACAATAAAGCAGTTTCAAGTTCTATCTCTATGGTTTGTTTGCTGTTGATGTAGCCTTAAGCAGAGACTGGCGAGAATCACTTTCATGGAAAAGGCCTGCCAAGCTTCCAAAAAACTACGAGTTGCCTGAAATCTCAGCAAACACTTTTTCACCCAATCTTGATGAAACTTTCAGGTAATGATCAGGACACCAATCCCACTTGGCTCGCCAAATTTCGTTCTTCTAGGTTAAACCGTTTGTTGGCAGTAACCGGTTTCATTTTGAGGTTTCACTCTGTTTTCGCCAATAGGGATACATGTATTTGGAACTCTAAATCAAACACGGTTTGTGCTAGCTCTTTGAAACTTGACACAATAAAGCAGTTTCAAGTTCTATCTCTATGGTTTGTTTGCTGTTGAATTAGCCCTAAGCAGAGACTGGCGATAATCACTTTCATGGAAAGGGCCTGCCAAGCTTCCAAAAAACTACGAGTTGTCTGAAATTTCAGCACACACTTTTTCACCCAATCTTGATGAAACTTTCAGGTAATGATCAGTACACCAATTTCACTTGCCTCGCCAAATTTCGTTCTTCTAGGTTAAACCGTTCGTTGGCAGTAACCGGTTTCATTTTGAGGTTTCACTCTGTTTTCTCCTATAGGGATACATGTATTTGGAACTCTAAATCAAACACGGTTTGTGCTAGCTCTTTGAAACTTGACACAATAAAGCAGTTTCAAGTTCTATCTCTATGGTTTCTTTGCTGTTGATGTAGCCCTAAGCAGAGACTGGCGAGAATCACTTTCATGGAAAGGGCCTGCCAAGCTTCCAAAAAACTACGAGTTGCCTGAAATCTCAGCAAACACTTTTTCACCCAATCTTGATGAAACTTTCAGGTAATGATCAGTACACGAATCCCACTTGGCTCACCAAATTTCGTTCTTCTAGGTGAAACCGTTCTTTGGCAGTAACAGGTTTCATTTTGAGGTTTCACTCTGTTTTCTCCTATAGGGATACATGTATTTGGAACTCTAAATCAAACACGGTTTGTGCTAGCTCTTTGAAACTTGACACAATAAAGCAGTTTCAAGTTCTATCTCTATGGTTTGTTTGCTGTTGATGTAGCCCTAAGCAGAGACTGGCGAGAATCACTTCATGAAAAGGGCCTGCCAAGCTTCCAAAAAACTACGAGTTGCCTGAAATCTCAGCACACACTTTTTCACCCAATCTTGATGAAACTTTCAGGTAATGATCAGTACACCAATCCCACTTGGCTCGCCAAATTTCGTTCTTCTAGGTTAAACCATTCGTTGGCAGTAACCGGTTTCATTTTGAGGTTTCACTCTGTTTTCTCCTATAGGGATACATGTATTTGGAATTCTAAATCAAACACGGTTTGTGCTAGCTCTTTGAAACTTGACACAATAAAGCAGTTTCAAGTTCTATCTCTATGGTTTGTTTGCTGTTGATGTAGCCCTAAGCAGAGACTGGCGAGAATCACTTCATGAAAAGGGCCTGCCAAGCTTCCAAAAAACTACGAGTTGCATGAAATCTCAGCACACATTTTTTCACCCAATCTTGATGAAACTTTCAGGAATGATCAGTACACCAATCCCACTTGGCTCGCCAAATTTCGTTCTTCTAGGTTAAACCGTTTGTTGGCAGTAACCGGTTTCATTTTGAGGTTTCACTCTGTTTTCTCCTATAGGGATACATGTATTTGGAACTCTAAATCAAACACGGTTTGTGCTAGCTCTTTGAAAATTGACACAATAAAGCAGTTTCAAGTTCTATCTCTATGGTTTGTTTGCTGTTGATGTAGCCCTAAGCAGAGACTGGCGAGAATCACTTTCATGGAAAGGGCCTGCCAAGCTTCCAAAAAACTACGAGTTGCCTGAAATCTCAGCACACACTTTTTCACCCAATCTTGATGATACTTTCAGTTAATGATCAGTACACCAACCCCACTTGGCTCACCAAATTTCTTTCCTCTATTTTAAACCGTTCGTTGGCAGTAACCGGTTTCATTTTGAGGTTTCACTCTGTTTTCTCCTATAGGGATACATGTATTTGGAAGTCTAAATCAAACACGGTTTGTGCTAGCTCTTTGAAACTTGACACAATGAAGCAGTTTCAAGTTCTATCTCTATGGTTTCTTTGTTCTTGATGTAGCCCTAAGCAGAGTCTGGCGAGAATCACTTTCATGGAAAGGGCCTGCCAAGCTTCCAAAAAACTACGAGTTGCCTGAAATCTCAGCACACACTTTTTCACCCAATCTTGATGAAACTTTCAGGTAATGATCAGTACACCAATCCCACTTGGCTCGCCAGATTTCGTTCTTCTAGGTTAAACCGTTCGTTGGCAGTAACCGGTTTCATTTTGAGGTTTCACTCTGTTTTCTCCTATAGGGATACATGTATTTGGAACTCTAAATCAAACACGGTTTGTGCTAGCTCTTTGAAACTTGACACAATAAAGCAGTTTCAAGTTCTATCTCTATGGTTTCTTTGCTGTTGATGTAGCCCTAAGCAGAGACTGGCGAGAATCACTTTCATGGAAAGGGCCTGCCAAGCTTCCAAAACCTACGAGTTGCCTGAAATCTCAGCAAACACTTTTTCACCCAATCTTGATGAAACTTTCAGGTAATGATCAGTACACCAATCCCACTTGGCTCGCCAAATTTCGTTCTTCTAGGTTAAACCGTTCGTTGGCAGTAACCGGTTTCATTTTGAGGTTTCACTCTGTTTTCTCCTATAGGGATACATGTATTTGGAAGTCTAAATCAAACACGGTTTGTGCTAGCTCTTTGAAACTTGACACAATAAAGCAGTTTCAAGTTCTATCTCTATGGTCTTTTTGCTGTTGATGTAGCCCTAAGCAGAGACTGGCGAGAATCACTTTCATGGAAAGGGCCTGCCAAGCTTCCAAAAAACTACGAGTTGTCTGAAATCTCAGCACACACTTTTTCACCCAATCTTGATGAAACTTTCAGGTAATGATCAGTACACCAATCCCACTTGTCTCGCCAAATTTCGTTCTTCTAGGTTAAACCGTTCGTTGGCAGTAACCGGTTTCATTTTGAGGTTTCACTCTGTTTTCTCCTATAGGGATTCTTGTATTTGGAACTCTAAATCAAACACGGTTTGTGCTAGTTCTTTGAAACTTGACACAATAAAGCACTTTCAAGTTCTATCTCTATGGTTTGTTTGCTGTTGATGTAGCCCTAAGCAGAGACTGGCGAGAATCACTTTCATGGAAAGGGCCTGACGAGCTTCCAAAAAACTACGAGTTTCCTGAAATCTCAGCACACACTTTTTCACCCAATCTTGATGAAACTTTCAGGTAATGATCAGTACACCAATCCCACTTGGCTCGCCAAATTTCTTTCCTCTAGGTTAAACCGTTCGTTGGCAGTAACCGGTTTCATTTTGAGGTTTCACTCTGTTTTCTCCTTTAGGGATACATGTATTTGGAAGTCTAAATCAAACACAGTTTGTGCTAGCTCTTTGAAACTTGACACAATAAAGCAGTTTCAAGTTCTATCTCTATGGTTTCTTTGCTGTTGATGTAGCCCTAAGCAGAGAATGGCGAGAATCACTTTCATGGAAAGGGCCTGCCAAGCTTCCAAAAACTACGAGTTGCCTGAAATCTCAGCACACACTTTTTCACCCAATCTTGATGAAACTTTCAGGTAATGATCAGTACACCAATCCCACTTGGCTCGCCAAATTTCGTTCTTCTAGGTTAAACCGTTCGTTGGCAGTAACCGGTTTCATTTTGAGGTTTCACTCTGTTTTCTCCTATAGGGATACATGTATTTGGAACTCTAAATCAAACACGGTTTGTGCTAGCTCTTTGAAACTTGACACAATAAAGCAGTTTCAAGTTCTATCTCTATGGTTCGTTTGCTGTTGATGTAGCCCTAAGCAGAGACTGGCGAGAATCACTTTCATGGAAAGGGCCTGCCAAGCTTTCAAAAAACTACGAGTTGCCTGAAATCTCAGCACACACTTTTTCACCCAAACTTGATGAAACTTTCAGTTAATGATCAGTACACCAATCCCACTTGGCTCGCCAAATTTCGTTCTTCTAGGTTAAACCGTTCGTTGGCAGTAACCGGTTTCATTTTGAGGTTTCACTCTGTTTTCTCCTATAGGGATACATGTATTTGGAACTCTAAATCAAACACGGTTTGTGCTAGCTCTTTGAAACTTGACACAGTAAAGCAGTTTCAAGTTCTATCTCTATGGTTTGTTTGCTGTTGATGTAGCCCTAAGCAGAGACTGGGGAGAATCACTTTCATGGAAAGGGCCTGCCAAGCTTCCAAGAAACTACGAGTTGCCTGAAATCTCAGCACACATTTTTTCACCCAATCTTGATGAAACTTTCAGGTAATGATCAGTACACCAATCTCACTTGGCTCGCCAAATTTCGTTCTCTAGGTTAAACCGTTTGTTGGCAGTAAACGGTTTCATTTTGAGGTTTCACTCTGTTTTCTCCTATAGGGATACATGTATTTGGAACTCTAAATCAAACACGGTTTGTGCTAGCTCTTTGAAACTTGACACAATAAAGCAGTTTCAAGTTCTATCTCTATGGTTTGTTTGCTGTTGATGTAGCCCTAAGCAGAGACTGGCGAGAATCACTTTCATGGAAAGGGCCTGCCAAGCTTCCAAAAAACTACGAGTTGTCTGAAATCTCAGCACACACTTTTTCACCCAATCTTGATGAAACTTTCAGGTAATGATCAGTACACCAATCCCACTTGTCTCGCCAAATTTCGTTCTTCTAGGTTAAACCGTTCGTTGGCAGTAACCGGTTTCATTTTGAGGTTTCACTCTGTTTTCTCCTATAGGGATTCTTGTATTTGGAACTCTAAATCAAACACGGTTTGTGCTAGTTCTTTGAAACTTGACACAATAAAGCACTTTCAAGTTCTATCTCTATGGTTTGTTTGCTGTTGATGTAGCCCTAAGCAGAGACTGGCGAGAATCACTTTCATGGAAAGGGCCTGACGAGCTTCCAAAAAACTACGAGTTTCCTGAAATCTCAGCACACACTTTTTCACCCAATCTTGATGAAACTTTCAGGTAATGATCAGTACACCAATCCCACTTGGCTCGCCAAATTTCTTTCCTCTAGGTTAAACCGTTCGTTGGCAGTAACCGGTTTCATTTTGAGGTTTCACTCTGTTTTCTCCTATAGGGATACATGTATTTGGAAGTCTAAATCAAACACAGTTTGTGCTAGCTCTTTGAAACTTGACACAATAAAGCAGTTTCAAGTTCTATCTCTATGGTTTCTTTGCTGTTGATGTAGCCCTAAGCAGAGAATGGCGAGAATCACTTTCATGGAAAGGGCCTGCCAAGCTTCCAAAAACTACGAGTTGCCTGAAATCTCAGCACACACTTTTTCACCCAATCTTGATGAAACTTTCAGGTAATGATCAGTACACCAATCCCACTTGGCTCGCCAAATTTCGTTCTTCTAGGTTAAACCGTTCGTTGGCAGTAACCGGTTTCATTTTGAGGTTTCACTCTGTTTTCTCCTATAGGGATACATGTATTTGGAACTCTAAATCAAACACGGTTTGTGCTAGCTCTTTGAAACTTGACACAATAAAGCAGTTTCAAGTTCTATCTCTATGGTTCGTTTGCTGTTGATGTAGCCCTAAGCAGAGACTGGCGAGAATCACTTTCATGGAAAGGGCCTGCCAAGCTTTCAAAAAACTACGAGTTGCCTGAAATCTCAGCACACACTTTTTCACCCAAACTTGATGAAACTTTCAGATAATGATCAGTACACCAATCCCACTTGGCTCGCCAAATTTCGTTCTTCTAGGTTAAACCGTTCGTTGGCAGTAACCGGTTTCATTTTGAGGTTTCACTCTGTTTTCTCCTATAGGGATACATGTATTTGGAACTCTAAATCAAACACGGTTTGTGCTAGCTCTTTGAAACTTGACACAGTAAAGCAGTTTCAAGTTCTATCTCTATGGTTTGTTTGCTGTTGATGTAGCCCTAAGCAGAGACTGGGGAGAATCACTTTCATGGAAAGGGCCTGCCAAGCTTCCAAGAAACTACGAGTTGCCTGAAATCTCAGCACACATTTTTTCACCCAATCTTGATGAAACTTTCAGGTAATGATCAGTACACCAATCCCACTTGGCTCGCCAAATTTCGTTCTTCTAGGTTAAACCATTCGTTGGCAGTAACCGGTTTCATTTTGAGGTTTCACTCTGTTTTCTCCTATAGGGATACATGTATTTGGAACTCTAAATCAAACACGGTTTGTGCTAGCTCTTTGAAACTTGACACAAAAAAGCAGTTTCAAGTTCTATCTCTATGGTTTGTTTGCTGTTGATGTAGCCCTAAGCAGAGACTGGCGAGAATCACTTTCATGGAAAGGGCCTGCCAAGCTTCCAAAAAACTACGAGTTTCCTGAAATCTCAGCGCACACTTTTTCACCCAATCTTGATGAAACTTTCAGGTAATGATCAGTACACCAATCCCACTTGGCTCGCCAAATTTCGTTCTTCTAGGTTAAACCGTTCGTTGGCAGTAACCGGTTTCATTTTGAGGTTTCACTCTGTTTTCTCCTATAGGGATACATGTATTTGGAACTCTAAATCAAACACGGTTTGTGCTAGCTCTTTGAAACTTGACCCAATAAAGCAGTTTCAAGTTCTATCTCTATGGTTTGTTTGCTGTTGATGTAGCCCTAAGCAGACACTGGCGAGAATCTCTTTCATGGAAAGGGCCTGCCAAGCTTCCAAAAAACTACGAGTTGCCTGAAATCTCAGCACACACTTTTTCACCCAATCTTGATGAAACTTTCAGGTAATGATCAGTACACCAATCCGACTTGGCTCGCCAAATTTCGTTCTTCTAGGTTAAACCGTTCGTTGGCAGTAACCGGTTTCATTTTGAGGTTTCACTCTGTTTTCTCCTATAGGGATACATGTATTTGGAACTCTAAATCAAACACGGTTTGTGCTAGCTCTTTGAAACTTGACCCAATAAAGCAGTTTCAAGTTCTATCTCTATGGTTTGTTTGCTGTTGATGTAGCCCTAAGCAGACACTGGCGAGAATCTCTTTCATGGAAAGGGCCTGCCAAGCTTCCAAAAAACTACGAGTTGCCTGAAATCTCAGCACACACTTTTTCACCCAATCTTGATGAAACTTTCAGGTAATGATCAGTACACCAATCCGACTTGGCTCGCCAAATTTCGTTCTTCTAGGTTAAACCGTTCGTTGGCAGTAACCGGTTTCATTTTGAGGTTTCACTCTGTTTTCTCCTATAGGGATACATGTATTTGGAACTCTAAATCAAACACGGTTTGTGCTAGCTCTTTGAAACGTGACACAATAAAGCAGTTTCAAGTTCTATCTCTATGGTTTGTTTGCTGTTGATGTAGCCCTAAGCAGAGACTGGCGAGAATCACTTTCATGGAAAGTGCCTGCCAAGCTTCCAAAAAACTACGAGTTGCCTGAAATCTCAGCACACACTTTTTCACCCAATCTTGATGAAACTTTCAGGTAATGATCAGTACACCAATCCCACTTGGCTCGCCAAATTTCGTTCTTCTAGGTTTAACCAGTCGTTGGAAGTAACCGGTTTCATTATGAGGTTTCACTCTGTTTTCTCCTATAGGGATACATGTATTTGGAACTCTAAATCAAACACGGTTTGTACTAGCTCTTTGAAACTTGACACAATAAAGCAGTTTCAAGTTCTATCTCTATGGTTTCTTTGCTGTTGATGTAGCCCTAAGCAGAGACTGGCGAGAATCACTTTCATGGAAAGGGCCTGCCAAGCTTCCAAAAAACTACGAGTTGTCTGAAATCTCAGCACACACTTTTTCACCCAATCTTGATGAAACTTTCAGTTAAAGATCAGTACACCAATCCCACTTGGCTCGCCAAATTTCGTTCTTCTAGGTTAAACCGTTCGTTGGCAGTAACCGGTTTCATTTTGAGGTTTCACTCTGTTTTCTCCTATAGGGATACATGTATTTGGAACTCTAAATCAAACACGGTTCGTGCTTGCTCTTTGAAACTTGACACAATAAAGCAGTTTCAAGTTCTATCTCTATGGTTTGTTTGCTGTTGATGTAGCCCTAAGCAGAGACTGGCGAGAATCACTTTCATGGAAAGGGCCTGCCAAGCTTCCAAAAAACTACGAGTTGCCTGAAATCTCAGCACACACTTTTTCACCCAATCTTGATGAAACTTTCAGGTAATGATCAGTACACCAATCCCACTTGGCTCGCCAAATTTCGTTCTTCTAGGTTAAACCGTTCATTGGCAGTAACCGGTTTCATTTTGAGGTTGCACTCTGTTTTCTCCTATAGGGATACATGTATTTGGAACTCTAAATCAAACACGGTTTGTGCTAGCTCTTTGAAACTTGACACAATAAAGCAGTTTCAAGTTCTATCTCTATGGTTTGTTTGCTGTTGATGTAGCCCTAAGCAGAGACTGGCGAGAATCACTTTCATGGAAAGGGCCTGCCAAGATTCCAAAAAACTACCAGTTTCCTGAAATCTCAGCACACACTTTTTCACCCAAACTTGATGAAACTTTCAGTTAATGATCAGTACACCAATCCCACTTGGCTCGACAAATTTCGTTCTTCTAGGTTAAACCGTTCGTTGGCAGTAACCGGTTTCATTTTGAGGTTTCACTCTGTTTTCTCCTATAGGGATACATGTATTTGGAACTCTAAATCAAACACGGTTTGTGCTAGCTCTTTGAAACTTGACACAATAAAGCAGTTTCAAGTTCTATCTCTATGGTTTGTTTGCTGTTGATGTAGCCATAAGCAGAGACTGGGGAGAATCACTTTCATGGAAAGGGCCTGCCAAGCTTCCAAGAAACTACGAGTTGCCTGAAATCTCAGCACACACTTTTTCACCCAATCTTGATGAAACTTTCAGGTAATGATCAGTACACCAATCACACTTGCCTTGCCAAATTTCGTTCTTCTAGGTTAAACCGTTCGTTGGCAGTAACCGGTTTCATTTTGAGGTTTCACTCTGTTTTCTCCTATAGGGATACATGTATTTGGAACTCTAAATCAAACACGGTTTGTGCTAGCTCTTTGAAACTTGACACAAAAAGCAGTGTCAAGTTCTATCTCTATGGTTTCTTTGCTGTTGATGTAGCCCTAAGCAGAGACTGGCGAGAATCACTTCATGGAAAGGGCCTGCCAAGCTTCCAAAAAACTACGAGTTGCCTGAAATCTCAGCACACACTTTTTCACCCAATCTTGATGAAACTTTCAGGTAATGATCAGTACACCAATCCCACTTGGCTCGCCAAATTTCGTTCTTCTAGGTTAAACCGTTCGTTGGCAGTAACCGGTTTCATTTTGAGGTTTCACTCTGTTTTCTCCTATAGGGATACATGTATTTGGAAGTCTAAATCAAACAAGGTTTGTGCTAGTTCTTTGAAACTTGACACAATAAAGCAGTTTCAAGTTCTATCTCTATGGTTTCTTTGCTGTTGATGTAGCCCTAAGCAGAGACTGGCGAGAAACACTTTCATGGAAAGGGCCTGACAAGCTTCCAAAAAACTACGAGTTGCCTGAAATCTCAGCACACACTTTTTCACCCAATCTTGATGAAACTTTCAGGTAATGATCAGTAAACCAATCCCACTTGGCTCGCCAAATTTCTTTCCTCTAGGTTAAACCGTTCGTTGGCAGTAACCGGTTTCATTTTGAGGTTTCACTCTGTTTTCTCCTATAGGGATACATGTATTTGGAAGTCTAAATCAAACACAGTTTGTGCTAGCTCTTTGAAACTTGACACAATAAAGCAGTTTCAAGTTCTATCTCTATGGTTTCTTTGCTGTTGATGTAGCCCTAAGCAGAGAATGGCGAGAATCACTTTCATGGAAAGGGCCTGCCAAGCTTCCAAAAAACTACGAGTTGCCTGAAATCTCAGCACACACTTTTTCACCCAATCTTGATGAAACTTTCAGGTAATGATCAGTACACCAATCCCACTTGGCTCGCCAAATTTCGTTCTTCTAGGTTAAACCTTTCGTTGGCAGTAACCGGTTTCATTTTTAGGTTTCACTCTGTTTTCCCCTATAGGGATACATGTATTTGGAACTCTAAATCAAACACGGTTTGTGCTAGCTCTTTGAAACTTGACACAATAAAGCAGTTTCAAGTTCTATCTCTATGGTTTGTTTGTTGTTGATGTAGCCCTAAGCAGAGACTGGCGAGAATCACTTCATGAAAAGGGCCTGCCAAGCTTCCAAAAAACTACGAGTTGCCTGAAATCTCAGCACACACTTTTTCACCCAATCTTGATGAAACTTTCAGGTAATGATCAGTACACCAATCCCACTTGGCTCGCCAAATTTCGTTCTTCTAGGTTAAACCGTTCGTTGGCAGTAACCGGTTTCATTTTGAGGTTTCACTCTGTTTTCTCCTATAGGGATACATGTATTTGGAACTCTAAATCAAACACGGTTTGTGCTAGCTCTTTGAAACTTGACACAATAAAGCAGTTTTAAGTTCTATCTCTATGGTTTGTTTGCTGTTGATGTAGCCCTAAGCAGAGACTGGCGAGAATCACGTTCATGGACAGGGCCTGCCAAGCTTCCAAAAAACTACGAGTTGCCTGAAATCTCAGCACACACTTTTTCACCCAATCTTGATGAAACTTTCAGGTAATGATCAGTACACCAATCCCACTTGGCTCGCCAAATTTCGTTCTTCTAGGTTAAACGGTTCGTTGGTAGTAACTGGTTTCATTTTGAGGTTTCACTCTGTTTTCTCCTATAGGGATACATGTATTTGGAACTCTAAATCAAACACGGTTTGTGCTAGCTCTTTAAACTTGACACAATAAAGCAGTTTCAAGTTCTATCTCTATGGTTTGTTTGCTGTTGATGTAGCCCTAAGCAGAGACTGGCGAGAATCACTTTCATGGAAAGGGCCTGCCAAGCTTCCAAAAAACTACGAGTTGCCAGAAATCTCAGCAAACACTTTTTCACCCAATATTGATGAATCTTTTAGGTAATGATCAGTACACCAATCCCACTTGGCTCGCCAAATTTCATTCTTCTAGGTTAAACCGTTCGTTGGTAGTAACTGGTTTCATTTTGAGGTTTCACTCTGTTTTCTCCTATAGGGATACATGTATTTCGAAGTCTAAATCAAACACGGTTTGTGCTAGCTCTTTGAAACTTGACACAATAAAGCAGTTTCAAGTTCTATCTCTATGGTTTGTTTGCTGTTGATGTAGCCCTAAGCAGAGACTGGCGAGAATCACTTTCATGGAAAGGGCCTGCCAAGCTTCCAAAAAACTACGAGTTGCCTGAAATCTCAGCACACAATTTTTCACCCAATCTTGATGAAACTTTCAGGTAATGATCAGTACACCAATCCCACTTGGCTCGCCAAATTTCGTTCTTCTAGGTTAAACCCTTCGTTGGCAGTAACCGGTTTCATTTTAAGGTTTCACTCTGTTTTCTCCTATAGGGATACATGTATCTGGAAGTCTAAATCAAACACGGTTTGTGCTAGCTCTTTGAAACTTGACATAATAAAGCAGTTTCAAGTTCTATCTCTATGGTTTGTTTGCTGTTGATGTAGCCCTAAGCAGAGACTGGCGAGAATCACTTACATGGAAAGGGCCTGCCAAGCTTCCAAAAAACTACGAGTTGCCTGAAATCTCAGCAAACACTTTTTCACCCAATCTTGATGATACTTTCAGGTAATGATCAGTACACCAATCCCACTTGGATCGCCAAATTTCGTTCTTCTAGGTTAAAGCGTTCGTTGGCAGTAACCGGTTTCATTTTGAGGTTTCACTCTGTTTTCTCCTATAGGGATACATGTATTTGGAACTCTAAATCAAACACGGTTTGTGCTAGCTCTTTGAAACTTGACAGAATAAAGCAGTTTCAAGTTCTATCTCTATGGTTTGTTTGCTGTTGATGTAGCCCTAAGCAGAGACTGGCGAGAATCACTTTCATGGAAAGTGCCTGCCAAGCTTCCAAAAAACTACGAGTTGCCTGATATCTCAGCACACACTTTTTCACCCAATCTTGATGAAACTTTCAGGTAATGATCAGTACACCAATCCCACTTGGCTCGCCAAATTTCGTTCTTCTAGGTTTAACCGGTCGTTGGAAGTAACCGGTTTCATTATGAGGTTTCACTCTGTTTTCTCCTATAGGGATACATGTATTTGGAACTCTAAATCAAACACGGTTTGTACTAGCTCTTTGAAACTTGACACAATAAAGCAGTTTCAAGTTCTATCTCTATGGTTTCTTTGCTGTTGATGTAGCCCTAAGCAGAGACTGGCGAGAATCACTTTCATGGAAAGGGCCTGCCAAGCTTCCAAAAAACTACGAGTTGTCTGAAATCTCAGCACACACTTTTTCACCCAATCTTGATGAAACTTTCAGTTAAAGATCAGTACACCAATCCCACTTGGCTCGCCAAATTTCGTTCTTCTAGGTTAAACCGTTCGTTGGCAGTAACCGGTTTCATTTTGAGGTTTCACTCTGTTTTCTCCTATAGGGATACATGTATTTGGAACTCTAAATCAAACACGGTTTGTGCTTGCTCTTTGAAACTTGACACAATAAAGCAGTTTCAAGTTCTATCTCTATGGTTTGTTTGCTGTTGATGTAGCCCTAAGCAGAGACTGGCGAGAATCACTTTCATGGAAAGGGCCTGCCAAGCTTCCAAAAAACTACGAGTTGCCTGAAATCTCAGCACACACTTTTTCACCCAATCTTGATGAAACTTTCAGGTAATGATCAGTACACCAATCCCACTTGGCTCGCCAAATTTCGTTCTTCTAGGTTAAACCGTTCATTGGCAGTAACCGGTTTCATTTTGAGGTTGCACTCTGTTTTCTCCTATAGGGATACATGTATTTGGAACTCTAAATCAAACACGGTTTGTGCTAGCTCTTTGAAACTTGACACAATAAAGCAGTTTCAAGTTCTATCTCTATGGTTTGTTTGCTGTTGATGTAGCCCTAAGCAGAGACTGGCGAGAATCACTTTCATGGAAAGGGCCTGCCAAGATTCCAAAAAACTACCAGTTTCCTGAAATCTCAGCACACACTTTTTCACCCAAACTTGATGAAACTTTCAGTTAATGATCAGTACACCAATCCCACTTGGCTCGACAAATTTCGTTCTTCTAGGTTAAACCTTTCGTTGGCAGTAACCGGTTTCATTTTGAGGTTTCACTCTGTTTTCTCCTATAGGGATACATGTATTTGGAACTCTAAATCAAACACGGTTTGTGCTAGCTCTTTTAAACTTGACACAATAAAGCAGTTTCAAGTTCTATCTCTATGGTTTGTTTGCTGTTGATGTAGCCCTAAGCAGAGACTGGGGAGAATCACTTTCATGGAAAGGGCCTGCCAAGCTTCCAAGAAACTACGAGTTGCCTGAAATCTCAGCACACTCTTTTTCACCCAATCTTGATGAAACTTTCAGGTAATGATCAGTACACCAATCACACTTGCCTTGCCAAATTTCGTTCTTCTAGGTTAAACCATTCGTTGGCAGTAACCGGTTTCATTTTGAGGTTTCACTCTGTTTTCTCCTATAGGGATACATGTATTTGGAACTCTAAATCAAACACGGTTTGTGCTAGCTCTTTGAAACTTGACACAAAAAGCAGTGTCAAGTTCTATCTCTATGGTTTCTTTGCTGTTGATGTAGCCCTAAGCAGAGACTGGCGAGAATCACTTCATGGAAAGGGCCTGCCAAGCTTCCAAAAAACTACGAGTTGCCTGAAATCTCAGCACACACTTTTTCACCCAATCTTGATGAAACTTTCAGGTAATGATCAGTACACCAATCCCACTTGGCTCGCCAAATTTCGTTCTTCTAGGTTAAACCGTTCGTTGGCAGTAACCGGTTTCATTTTGAGGTTTCACTCTGTTTTCTCCTATAGGGATACATGTATTTGGAAGTCTAAATCAAACACGGTTTGTGCTAGTTCTTTGAAACTTGACACAATAAAGCAATTTCAAGTTCTATCTCTATGGTTTCTTTGCTGTTGATGTAGCCCTAAGCAGAGACTGGCGAGAAACACTTTCATGGAAAGGGCCTGACAAGCTTCCAAAAAACTACGAGTTGCCTGAAATCTCAGCACACACTTTTTCACCCAATCTTGATGAAACTTTCAGGTAATGATCAGTAAACCAATCCCACTTGGCTCGCCAAATTTCTTTCCTCTAGGTTAAACCGTTCGTTGGCAGTAACCGGTTTCATTTTGAGGTTTCACTCTGTTTTCTCCTATAGGGATACATGTATTTGGAAGTCTAAATCAAACACAGTTTGTGCTAGCTCTTTGAAACTTGACACAATAAAGCAGTTTCAAGTTCTATCTCTATGGTTTCTTTGCTGTTGATGTAGCCCTAAGCAGAGAATGGCGAGAATCACTTTCATGGAAAGGGCCTGCCAAGCTTCCAAAAAACTACGAGTTGCCTGAAATCTCAGCACACACTTTTTCACCCAATCTTGATGAAACTTTCAGGTAATGATCAGTACACCAATCCCACTTGGCTCGCCAAATTTCGTTCTTCTAGGTTAAACCGTTCGTTGGCAGTAACCGGTTTCATTTTGAGGTTTCACTCTGTTTTCTCCTATAGGGATACATGTATTTGGAACTCTAAATCAAACACGGTTTGTGCTAGCTCTTTGAATCTTGACACAATAAAGCAGTTTTAAGTTCTGTCTCTATGGTTTGTTTGCTGTTGATGTAGCCCTAAGCAGAGACTGGCGAGAATCACGTTCATGGACAGGGCCTGCCACGCTTCCAAAAAACTACGAGTTGCCTGAAATCTCAGCACACACTTTTTCACCCAATCTTGATGAAACTTTCAGGTAATGATCAGTACACCAATCCCACTTGGCTCGCCAAATTTCGTTCTTCTAGGTTTAACCGGTCGTTGGAAGTAACCGGTTTCATTATGAGGTTTCACTCTGTTTTCTCCTATAGGGATACATGTATTTGGAACTCTAAATCAAACACGGTTTGTACTAGCTCTTTGAAACTTGACACAATAAAGCAGTTTCAAGTTCTATCTCTATGGTTTCTTTGCTGTTGATGTAGCCCTAAGCAGAGACTGGCGAGAATCACTTTCATGGAAAGGGCCTGCCAAGCTTCCAAAAAACTACGAGTTGTCTGAAATCTCAGCACACACTTTTTCACCCAATCTTGATGAAACTTTCAGTTAAAGATCAGTACACCAATCCCACTTGGCTCGCCAAATTTCGTTCTTCTAGGTTAAACCGTTCGTTGGCAGTAACCGGTTTCATTTTGAGGTTTCACTCTGTTTTCTCCTATAGGGATACATGTATTTGGAACTCTAAATCAAACACGGTTTGTGCTTGCTCTTTGAAACTTGACACAATAAAGCAGTTTCAAGTTCTATCTCTATGGTTTGTTTGCTGTTGATGTAGCCCTAAGCAGAGACTGGGGAGAATCACTTTCATGGAAAGGGCCTGCCAAGCTTCCAAGAAACTACGAGTTGCCTGAAATCTCAGCACACACTTTTTCACCCAATCTTGATGAAACTTTCAATTAATGATCAGTACACCAATCACACTTGCCTTGCCAAATTTCGTTCTTCTAGGTTAAACCATTCGTTGGCAGTAACCGGTTTCATTTTGAGGTTTCACTCTGTTTTCTCCTATAGGGATACATGTATTTGGAACTCTAAATCAAACACGGTTTGTGCTAGCTCTTTGAAACTTGACACAAAAAGCAGTGTCAAGTTCTATCTCTATGGTTTCTTTGCTGTTGATGTAGCCCTAAGCAGAGACTGGCGAGAATCACTTCATGGAAAGGGCCTGCCAAGCTTCCAAAAAACTACGAGTTGCCTGAAATCTCAGCACACACTTTTTCACCCAATCTTGATGAAACTTTCAGGTAATGATCAGTACACCAATCCCACTTGGCTCGCCAAATTTCGTTCTTCTAGGTTAAACCGTTCATTGGCAGTAACCGGTTTCATTTTGAGGTTGCACTCTGTTTTCTCCTATAGGGATACATGTATTTGGAACTCTAAATCAAACACGGTTTGTGCTAGCTCTTTGAAACTTGACACAATAAAGCAGTTTCAAGTTCTATCTCTATGGTTTGTTTGCTGTTGATGTAGCCCTAAGCAGAGACTGGCGAGAATCACTTTCATGGAAAGGGCCTGCCAAGATTCCAAAAAACTACCAGTTTCCTGAAATCTCAGCACACACTTTTTCACCCAAACTTGATGAAACTTTCAGTTAATGATCAGTACACCAATCCCACTTGGCTCGACAAATTTCGTTCTTCTAGGTTAAACCTTTCGTTGGCAGTAACCGGTTTCATTTTGAGGTTTCACTCTGTTTTCTCCTATAGGGATACATGTATTTGGAACTCTAAATCAAACACGGTTTGTGCTAGCTCTTTTAAACTTGACACAATAAAGCAGTTTCAAGTTCTATCTCTATGGTTTGTTTGCTGTTGATGTAGCCCTAAGCAGAGACTGGGGAGAATCACTTTCATGGAAAGGGCCTGCCAAGCTTCCAAGAAACTACGAGTTGCCTGAAATCTCAGCACACACTTTTTCACCCAATCTTGATGAAACTTTCAGGTAATGATCAGTACACCAATCACACTTGCCTTGCCAAATTTCGTTCTTCTAGGTTAAACCATTCGTTGGCAGTAACCGGTTTCATTTTGAGGTTTCACTCTGTTTTCTCCTATAGGGATACATGTATTTGGAACTCTAAATCAAACACGGTTTGTGCTAGCTCTTTGAAACTTGACACAAAAAGCAGTGTCAAGTTCTATCTCTATGGTTTCTTTGCTGTTGATGTAGCCCTAAGCAGAGACTGGCGAGAATCACTTCATGGAAAGGGCCTGCCAAGCTTCCAAAAAACTACGAGTTGCCTGAAATCTCAGCACACACTTTTTCACCCAATCTTGATGAAACTTTCAGGTAATGATCAGTACACCAATCCCACTTGGCTCGCCAAATTTCGTTCTTCTAGGTTAAACCGTTCGTTGGCAGTAACCGGTTTCATTTTGAGGTTTCACTCTGTTTTCTCCTATAGGGATACATGTATTTGGAAGTCTAAATCAAACACGGTTTGTGCTAGTTCTTTGAAACTTGACACAATAAAGCAATTTCAAGTTCTATCTCTATGGTTTCTTTGCTGTTGATGTAGCCCTAAGCAGAGACTGGCGAGAAACACTTTCATGGAAAGGGCCTGACAAGCTTCCAAAAAACTACGAGTTGCCTGAAATCTCAGCACACACTTTTTCACCCAATCTTGATGAAACTTTCAGGTAATGATCAGTAAACCAATCCCACTTGGCTCGCCAAATTTCTTTCCTCTAGGTTAAACCGTTCGTTGGCAGTAACCGGTTTCATTTTGAGGTTTCACTCTGTTTTCTCCTATAGGGATACATGTATTTGGAAGTCTAAATCAAACACAGTTTGTGCTAGCTCTTTGAAACTTGACACAATAAAGCAGTTTCAAGTTCTATCTCTATGGTTTCTTTGCTGTTGATGTAGCCCTAAGCAGAGAATGGCGAGAATCACTTTCATGGAAAGGGCCTGCCAAGCTTCCAAAAAACTACGAGTTGCCTGAAATCTCAGCACACACTTTTTCACCCAATCTTGATGAAACTTTCAGGTAATGATCAGTACACCAATCCCACTTGGCTCGCCAAATTTCGTTCTTCTAGGTTAAACCGTTCGTTGGCAGTAACCGGTTTCATTTTGAGGTTTCACTCTGTTTTCTCCTATAGGGATACATGTATTTGGAACTCTAAATCAAACACGGTTTGTGCTAGCTCTTTGAATCTTGACACAATAAAGCAGTTTTAAGTTCTATCTCTATGGTTTGTTTGCTGTTGATGTAGCCCTAAGCAGAGACTGGCGAGAATCACGTTCATGGACAGGGCCTGCCACGCTTCCAAAAAACTACGAGTTGCCTGAAATCTCAGCACACACTTTTTCACCCAATCTTGATGAAACTTTCAGGTAATGATCAGTACACCAATCCCACTTGGCTCGCCAAATTTCGTTCTTCTAGGTTTAACCGGTCGTTGGAAGTAACCGGTTTCATTATGAGGTTTCACTCTGTTTTCTCCTATAGGGATACATGTATTTGGAACTCTAAATCAAACACGGTTTGTACTAGCTCTTTGAAACTTGACACAATAAAGCAGTTTCAAGTTCTATCTCTATGGTTTCTTTGCTGTTGATGTAGCCCTAAGCAGAGACTGGCGAGAATCACTTTCATGGAAAGGGCCTGCCAAGCTTCCAAAAAACTACGAGTTGTCTGAAATCTCAGCACACACTTTTTCACCCAATCTTGATGAAACTTTCAGTTAAAGATCAGTACACCAATCCCACTTGGCTCGCCAAATTTCGTTCTTCTAGGTTAAACCGTTCGTTGGCAGTAACCGGTTTCATTTTGAGGTTTCACTCTGTTTTCTCCTATAGGGATACATGTATTTGGAACTCTAAATCAAACACGGTTTGTGCTTGCTCTTTGAAACTTGACACAATAAAGCAGTTTCAAGTTCTATCTCTATGGTTTGTTTGCTGTTGATGTAGCCCTAAGCAGAGACTGGCGAGAATCACTTTCATGGAAAGGGCCTGCCAAGCTTCCAAAAAACTACGAGTTGCCTGAAATCTCAGCACACACTTTTTCACCCAATCTTGATGAAACTTTCAGGTAATGATCAGTACACCAATCCCACTTGGCTCGCCAAATTTCGTTCTTCTAGGTTAAACCGTTCATTGGCAGTAACCGGTTTCATTTTGAGGTTGCACTCTGTTTTCTCCTATAGGGATACATGTATTTGGAACTCTAAATCAAACACGGTTTGTGCTAGCTCTTTGAAA
>NW_027521696.1:0-59923 GCF_052094955.1 Ictidomys tridecemlineatus
GTTTCTCTCTGTTTTCTCCTATGGGGATACATGTATTTGGAACTCTAAATCAAACACAGTTTGTGCTAGCTCTTTGAAACTTGACACAATAAAGCAGTTTCAAGTTCTATCTCTATGGTTTGTTTGCTGTTGATGTAGCCCTAAGCAGAGACTGGCGAAAATCACTTTCATGGAAAGGGGTTGCCAAGCTTCCAAAAAACTACGAGTTTCCTGAAATCTCAGCAAACATTTTTTCACCCAATCTTGATGATTCTTTCAGGTAATGATCAGTACACCAAAACCACTTGGCTCACCAAATTTCGTTCTTCTAGGTTAAACCGTTCGTTTGCAGTAAACGTTTTCATTTTTAGGTTTCTCTCTGTTTTCTCCTATGGGGATACATGTATTTGGAACTCTAAATCAAACACGGTTTTTGCTAGCTCATTGAAACTTGACACAATAAAGCAGTTTCAAGTTCTATCGCTATGGTTTGTTTGCTGTTGATGTAGCCCTAAGCAGAGACTGGCGAAAATCACTTTCATGGAAAGGGGTTGCCAAGCTTCCAAAAAACTACGAGTTTCCTGAAATCTCAGCAAACATTTTTTCACCCAAGCTTGATGATTCTTACAGGTAATGATCAGTACACCAAAACTACTTGGCTCACCAAATTTCGTTCTTCTAGGGTAAACCGTTCGTTTGCAGTAACCGTTTTCATTTTTAGGTTTCTCTCTGTTTTCTCCTATGGGGATACATGTATTTGGAACTCTAAATCAAACACAGTTTGTGCTAACTCTTTGAAACTTGACACAATAAAGCAGTTTCAAGTTTTATCTCTATGGTTTGTTTGCTGTTGTTGTAGCCCTAAGCAGAGACTTGCAAAAATCACTTTCATGGAAAGGGGTTGCCAAGCTTCCAAAAAACTACGAGTTGCCTGAAATCTCAGCAAACATTTTTTCACCCAATCTTGATGATTCTTTCAGGTAATGATCAGTACACCAAATCCACTTGGCTCACCAAATTTCGTTCTTCTAGGTTAAACCGTTCGTTTGCAGTAACCGTTTTCATTTTTAGGTTTCTCTCTGTTTTCTCCTATGGGGATACATGTATTTGGAACTCTAAATCAAACACGGTTTGTGCTAGCTCTTTGAAACTTGACACAATAAAGCAGTTTCAAGTTCTATCTCTATGGTTTGTTTGCTGTTGATGTAGCCCTAAGCAGAGACTGGCGAAAATCACTTTCATGGAAAGGGGTTGCCAAGCTTCCAAAAAATTACGAGTTGCCTGAAATCTCAGCAAACATTTTTTCACCCAATCTTGATGATTCTTTCAGGTAATGATCAGTACACCAAAACCACTTGGCTCACCAAATTTCGTTCTTCTAGGTTAAACCGTTCGTTTGCAGTAACCGTTTTCATTTTTAGGTTTCTCTCTGTTTTCTCCTATGGGGATACATGTATTTGGAACTCTAAATCAAACACGGTTTGTGCTAGCTCTTTGAAACTTGACACAATAAAGCAGTTTCAAGTTCTATCTCTATGGTTTGTTTGCTGTTGATGTAGCCCTAAGCAGAGACTGGCGAAAATCACTTTCATGGAAAGGGGTTGCCAAGCTTCCAAAAAACTACGAGTTTCCTGAAATCTCAGCAAACATTTTTTCACCCAATCTTGATGATTCTTTCAGGTAATGATCAGTACACCAAAACCACTTGGCTCACCAAATTTCGTTCTTCTAGGTTAAACCGTTCGTTTGCAGTAAACGTTTTCATTTTTAGGTTTCTCTCTGTTTTCTCCTATGGGGATACATGTATTTGGAACTCTAAATCAAACACGGTTTTTGCTAGCTCATTGAAACTTGACACAATAAAGCAGTTTCAAGTTCTATCGCTATGGTTTGTTTGCTGTTGATGTAGCCCTAAGCAGAGACTGGCGAAAATCACTTTCATGGAAAGGGGTTGCCAAGCTTCCAAAAAACTACGAGTTTCCTGAAATCTCAGCAAACATTTTTTCACCCAATCTTGATGATTCTTTCAGGTAATGATCAGTACACCAAAACCACTTGGCTCACCAAATTTCGTTCTTCTAGGTTAAACCGTTCGTTTGCAGTAAACGTTTTCATTTTTAGGTTTCTCTCTGTTTTCTCCTATGGGGATACATGTATTTGGAACTCTAAATCAAACACGGTTTTTGCTAGCTCATTGAAACTTGACACAATAAAGCAGTTTCAAGTTCTATCGCTATGGTTTGTTTGCTGTTGATGTAGCCCTAAGCAGAGACTGGCGAAAATCACTTTCATGGAAAGGGGTTGCCAAGCTTCCAAAAAACTACGAGTTTCCTGAAATCTCAGCAAACATTTTTTCACCCAAGCTTGATGATTCTTACAGGTAATGATCAGTACACCAAAACTACTTGGCTCACCAAATTTCGTTCTTCTAGGGTAAACCGTTCGTTTGCAGTAACCGTTTTCATTTTTAGGTTTCTCTCTGTTTTCTCCTATGGGGATAATGTATTTGGAACTCTAAATCAAACACAGTTTTGTGCTAGCTCTTTGAAACTTGACACAATAAAGCAGTTTCAAGTTCTATCTCTATGGTTTGTTTGCTGTTGATGTAGCCCTAAGCAGAGACTGGCGAAAATCACTTTCATGGAAAGGGGTTGCCAAGCTTCCAAAAAACTACGAGTTGCCTGAAATCTCAGCAAACATTTTTTCACCCAATCTTGATGATTCTTTCAGGTAATGATCAGTACACCAAAACCACTTGGCTCAATAAATTTCGTTCTTCTAGGTTAAACCGTTCGTTTGCAGTAACCGTTTTCATTTTTAGGTTTCTCTCTGTTTTCTCCTATGGGGATACATGTATTTGGAACTCTAAATCAAACACAGTTTGTGCTAGCTCTTTGAAACTTGACACAATAAAGCAGTTTCAAGTTCTATCTCTATGGTTTGTTTGCTGTTGATGTAGCCCTAAGCAGAGACTGGCGAAAATCACTTTCATGGAAAGGGGTTGCCAAGCTTCCAAAAAACTACGAGTTGCCTGAAATCTCAGCAAACATTTTTTCACCCAATCTTGATGATTCTTTCAGGTATGATCACTACACCAAAACCACTTGGCTCACCAAATTTCGTTCTTCTAGGTTAAACCGTTCGTTTGCAGTAACAGTTTTCATTTTTAGGTTTCACTCTGTTTTCTCCTATAGGGATACATGTATTTGGAACTCTAAATCAAACACGGTTTGTGCTAACTCTTTTAAACTTGACACAATAAAGCAGTTTCAATTTCTATCTCTATGTTTGTTTGCTGTTGATGTAGCCCTAAGCAGAGACTGGCGAAAATCACTTTCATGGAAAGGGGTTGCCAAGCTTCCAAAAAACTACGAGTTGCCTGAAATCTCAGCAAACATTTTTTCACCCAATCTTGATGATTCTTTCAGGTAATGATCAGTACACCAAAACCACTTGGCTCACCAAATTTCGTTCTTCTAGGTTAAACCTTTCGTTGGCAGTAACCGTTTTCAGTTTTAGGTTTCTCTCTGTTTTCTCCTATGGGGATACATGTATTTGGAACTCTAAATCAAACACGGTTTTTGCTAGCTCATTGAAACTTGACACAATAAAGCAGTTTCAAGTTCTATCGCTATGGTTTGTTTGCTGTTGATGTAGCCCTAAGCAGAGACTGGCGAAAATCACTTTCATGGAAAGGGGTTGCCAAGCTTCCAAAAAACTAAGAGTTGCCTGAAATCTCAGCAAATATTTTTTCACCCAATCTTGATGATTCTTTCAGTTAATGATCAGTACACCAAAATCACTTGGCTCACCAAATTTCGTTCTTCTAGGTAAACCGTTCGTTTGCAGTAACCGTTTTCATTTTTAGGTTTCTCTCTGTTTTCTCCTATGGGGATACATGTATTTGGAACTCTAAATCAAACACAGTTTGTGCTAACTCTTTGAAACTTGACACAATAAAGCAGTTCAAGTTTTATCTCTATGGTTTGTTTGCTGTTGTTGTAGCCCTAAGCAGAGACTGGCGAAAATCACTTTCATGGAAAGGGGTTGCCAAGCTTCCAAAAAACTACGAGTTTCCTGAAATCTCAGCAAACATTTTTTCACCCAATCTTGATGATTCTTTCAGGTATGATATGTACACCAAAACCACTTGGCTCACCAAATTTCGTTCTTCTAGGTAAACCGTTCGTTTGCAGTAACCGTTTTCATTTTTAGGTTTCACTCTGTTTTCTCCTATAGGGATACATGTATTTGGAACTCTAAATCAAACACGGTTTGTGCTAACTCTTTTAAACTTTACACAATAAAGCAGTTTCAATTTCTATCTCTATGGTTTGTTTGCTGTTCATGTAGCCCTAAGCAGAGACTGGCGAAATCACTTTCATGGAAAGGGGTTGCCAAGCTTCCAAAAAACTACGAGTGGCCTGAAATCTCAGCAAACATTTTTTCACCCAATCTTGATGATTCTTTCAGGTAATGATCAGTACACCAAAACCACTTGGCTAACAAAATTTCGTTCTTCTAGGTCAAACCGTTCGTTTGCAGTAACCGTTTTCATTTTAGGTTTCACTCTGTTTTCTCCTATAGGGATACATGTATTTGGAACTCTAAATCAAACACGGTTTGTGCTAGCTCATTGAAACTTGACACAATAAAGCAGTTTCAAGTTCTATCTCTATGGTTTGTTTGCTGTTGATGTAGCCCTAAGCAGAGACAGGCGAAAATCACTTTCATGGAAAGGGGTTGCCAAGCTTCCAAAAAACTACCGAGTTGCCTGAAATCTCAGCAAACATTTTTTCACCCAATCTTGATGATTCTTTCAGGTAATGATCAGTACACAAAACCACTTGGCTCACCAAATTTCGTTCTTCTAGGTTAAACCGTTCGTTTGCAGGAACCGTTTTCATTTTTAGGTTTCACTCTGTTTTCTCCTATAGGGATACATGTATTTGGAACTCTAAATCAAACACGGTTTGTGCTAGCTCGTTGAAACTTGACACAATAAAGCAGTTTTCAAGTTCTATCGCTATGGTTTGGTTGCTGTTGATGTAGCCCTAAGCACAGACTGGCGAAAATCACTTTCATGGAAAGGGGTTGCCAAGCTTCCAAAAAACTACGAGTTGCCTGAAATCTCAGCAAACATTTTTTCACCCAATCTTGATGATTCTTTCAGGTAATGATCAGTACACCAAAACCACTTGGCTCACCAAATTTCGTTCTTCTAGTTAAACCGTTCGTTTGCAGTAACCGTTTTCATTTTAAGGTTTCACTCTATTTTCTCCTATAGGGATACATGTATTTGGAACTCTAAATCAAAACACGTTTTGTGCTAGGCTCATTGAAACTTGACACAATAAAGCAGTTTCAAGTTCTATCTCTATGGTTTGTTTGCTGTTGATGTAGCCCTAAGCAGAGACTGGCGAAAATCACTTTCATGGAAAGGGGTTGCCAAGCTTCCAAAAAACTACGAGTTGCCTGAAATCTCAGCAAACATTTTTTCACCCAATCTTGATGATTCTTTCAGGTAATGATCAGTACACCACAACCACTTGGCTCACCAAATTTCGTTCTTCTAGGTCAAACCATTCGTTTGCAGTAACCGTTTTCATTTTAGGTTTCACTCTGTTTTCTCCTATAGGGATACATGTATTTGGAACTCTAAATCAAACACGGTTTGTGCTAGCTCATTGAAACTTGACACAATAAAGCAGTTTCAAGTTCTATCTCTATGGTTTGTTTGCTGTTGATGTAGCCCTAAGCAGAGACTGGCGAAAATCACTTTCATGGAAAGGGGTTGCCAAGCTTCCAAAAAACTACGAGTTGCCTGAAATCTCAGCAAACATTTTTCACCCAATCTTGATGATTCTTTTCAGGTAATGATCAGTACACCAAAACCACTTGGCTCACCGAATTTCGTTCTTCTAGGTGAAACCTTTCGTTTGCAGTAACCGTTTTCATTTTTAGGTTTCACTCTTTTTTCTCCTATAGGGATACATGTTTTTGGAAGTGTAAATAAAACACGGTTTGTGCTAGCTCTTTGAAACTTGACACAATAAAGCAGTTTCAAGTTCTATCTCTATGGTTTGTTTGCTGTTGATGTAGCCCTAAGCAGAGACTGGAGAAAACCACTTTCATGGAAATGGGTTGCCAAGCTTCAAAAAACTACGAGTTGCCTCAAATCTCAGCAAACATTTTTTCACCCAATCTTGATGATTCTTTCAGGTAATGATCAGTACACCAAAACCACTTGGCTCACCAAATTTCGTTCTTCTAGGTTAAACCTTTCGTTTGCAGTAACCGTTTTCATTTTTAGGTTTCACTCTTTTTTCTCCTACAGGGATACATGTTTTTGGAACTGTAAATCAAACATGGTTTGTGCTAGGTCTTTGAAACTTGACACAATAAAGCAGTTTCAAGTTCTATCTCTATGGATTGTTTGCTGTTGATGTAGCCTAAGCAGAGACGGGCGAAAATCACTTTCATGGAAAGGGGTTGCCAAGCTTCAAAAAAACTACGAGTTGCCTGAAATCTCAGCAAACATTTTTTCACCCAATCTTGATGATTCTTTCAGGTAATGATAAGTACACCAAAACCACTTGGCTCACCAAATTTCGTTCTTCTAGGTTAAACCGTTCGTTTGCAGTAACCGTTTTCATTTTTAGGTTTCACTCTGTTTTCTCCTATAGGGATACATGTATTTGGAACTCTAAATCAAACACGGTTTGTGCTAGCTCTTTGAAACTTGACACAATAAAGCAGTTTCAAGTTCTATCTCTATGGTTTGTTTGCTGTTGATGTAGCCCTAAGCAGAGACTGGCGAAAATCACTTTCATGGAAAGGGGTTGCCAAGCTTCCAAAAAACTACGAGTTGCTTGAGATCTCAGCAAACATTTTTTCACCCAATCTTGATGATTCTTTCAGGTAATGATCATTACACCAATACCACTTGGCTCACCAAATTTCGTTCTTCTAGGTTAAACCTTTTGTTTGCAGTAACCGTTTTCATTTTTAGGTTTCACTCTTTTTCTCCTATAGGGATACATGTTTTTGGAACTTTAAATCAAACACGGTTTGTGCTAGCTCTTTGAAACTTGACACAATAGAGCAGTTTCAAATTCTATCTCTATGGTTTGGTTGCTGTTCATGTAGCCCTAAGCAGAGACTGGCAAAAATCACTTTCATGGAAAGGGGTTGCCAAGCTTCCAAAAAACTACGAGTTGCCTGAAATCTCTCCAAACATTAGTTCACCTAATCTTGATGATTCTTTCAGGTAATGATCAGTATACCAAAACCACTTGGCTCACCAAATTTCGTTCTTCTAGGTTAAACCGTTCGTTTGCAGTAACCGTTTTCATTTTTAGGTTTCACTCTGTTTTCTCCTATAGGGATACATGTATTTGGAACTCTAAATCAAACACGGTTTGTGCTAGCTCTTTGAAACTTGACCCAATAAAGCAGTTTCAAGTTCTATCTCTATGGTTTGTTTGCTGTTGATGTAGCCCTAAGCAGAGACTGGCGAAAATCACTTTCATGGAAAGGGGTTGCCAAGCTTCCAAAAAACTACGAGTTGCCTGAAATCTCAGCAAACATTTTTTCACCCAATCTTGATGATTCTTTCAGGTAATGATCAGTACCCCAAAACCACTTGGCTCACCAACTTTCGTTCTTCTAGGTTAAACCGTTCGTTTGCAGTAACCGTTTTCATTTTTAGGTTTCTCTCTGTTTTCTCCTATAGGGATACATGTATTTGGAACTCTAAATCAAACACGGTTTGTGCTAGCTCATTGAAACTTGACACAATAAAGCAGTTTCAAGTTCTATCTCTATGGTTTGTTTGCTGTTGATGTAGCCCTAACCAGAGACTGGCGAAAATCACTTGCATGGAAAGGGGTTGCCAAGCTTCCAAAAAACTACGAGTTTCCTGAAATCTCAGCAAACATTTTTTCACCCAATCTTGATGATTCTTTCAGGTAATGATCAGTACACCAAAACCACTTGGCTCACCGAATTTCGTTCTTCTAGGTGAAACCTTTCGTTTGCAGTAACCGTTTTCATTTTTAGGTTTCACTCTTTTTTCTCCTATAGGGATACATGTTTTTGGAAGTGTAAATAAAACACGGTTTGTGCTAGCTCTTTGAAACTTGACACAATAAAGCAGTTTCAAGTTCTATCTCTATGGTTTGTTTGCTGTTGATGTAGCCCTAAGCAGAGACTGGCGAAAACCACTTTCATGGAAAGGGGTTGCCAAGCTTCCAAAAAACTACGAGTTGCCTCAAATCTCAGCAAACATTTTTTCACCCAATCTTGATGATTCTTTCAGGTAATGATCAGTACACCAAAACCACTTGGCTCACCAAATTTCGTTCTTCTAGGTTAAACCTTTCGTTTGCAGTAACCGTTTTCATTTTTAGGTTTCACTCTTTTTTCTCCTACAGGGATACATGTTTTTGGAACTGTAAATCAAACATGGTTTGTGCTAGGTCTTTGAAACTTGACACAATAAAGCAGTTTCAAGTTCTATCTCTATGGATTGTTTGCTGTTGATGTAGCCCTAAGCAGAGACGGGCGAAAATCACTTTCATGGAAAGGGGTTGCCAAGCTTCAAAAAAACTACGAGTTGCCTGAAATCTCAGCAAACATTTTTTCACCCAATCTTGATGATTCTTTCAGGTAATGATAAGTACACCAAAACCACTTGGCTCACCAAATTTCGTTCTTCTAGGTTAAACCGTTCGTTTGCAGTAACCGTTTTCATTTTTAGGTTTCACTCTGTTTTCTCCTATAGGGATACATGTATTTGGAACTCTAAATCAAACACGGTTTGTGCTAGCTCTTTGAAACTTGACACAATAAAGCAGTTTCAAGTTCTATCTCTATGGTTTGTTGGCTGTTGATGTAGCCCTAAGCAGAGACTGGCGAAAATCACTTTCATGGAAAGGGGTTGCCAAGCTTCCAAAAAACTACGAGTTGCCTGAGATCTCAGCAAACATTTTTTCACCCAATCTTGATGATTCTTTCAGGTAATGATCATTACACCAATACCACTTGGCTCACCAAATTTCGTTCTTCTAGGTTAAACCTTTTGTTTGCAGTAACCGTTTTCATTTTTAGGTTTCACTCTTTTTCTCCTATAGGGATACATGTTTTTGGAACTTTAAATCAAACACGGTTTGTGCTAGCTCTTTGAAACTTGACACAATAGAGCAGTTTCAAATTCTATCTCTATGGTTTGGTTGCTGTTCATGTAGCCCTAAGCAGAGACTGGCAAAAATCACTTTCATGGAAAGGGGTTGCCAAGCTTCCAAAAAACTACGAGTTGCCTGAAATCTCTCCAAACATTAGTTCACCTAATCTTGATGATTCTTTCAGGTAATGATCAGTATACCAAAACCACTTGGCTCACCAAATTTCGTTCTTCTAGGTTAAACCGTTCGTTTGCAGTAACCGTTTTCATTTTTAGGTTTCACTCTGTTTTCTCCTATAGGGATACATGTATTTGGAACTCTAAATCAAACACGGTTTGTGCTAGCTCTTTGAAACTTGACCCAATAAAGCAGTTTCAAGTTCTATCTCTATGGTTTGTTTGCTGTTGATGTAGCCCTAAGCAGAGACTGGCGAAAATCACTTTCATGGAAAGGGGTTGCCAAGCTTCCAAAAAACTACGAGTTGCCTGAAATCTCTGCAAACATTTTTTCACCCAATCTTGATGATTCTTTCAGGTAATGATCAGTACCCCAAAACCACTTGGCTCACCAACTTTCGTTCTTCTAGGTTAAACCGTTCGTTTGCAGTAACCGTTTTCATTTTTAGGTTTCTCTCTGTTTTCTCCTATAGGGATACATGTATTTGGAACTCTAAATCAAACACGGTTTGTGCTAGCTCTTTGAAACTTGACACAATAAAGCAGTTTCAAGTTCTATCTCTATGGTTTGTTTGCTGTTGATGTAGTCCTAAGCAGAGACTGGCGAAAATCACTTTCATGGAAAGGGGTTGCCAAGCTTCCAAAAACTACGAGTTACCTGAAATCTCAGCAAACATTTTTTCACCCAATCTTGATGATTCTTTCAGGTAATGATCAGTACACTAAAACAACTTGGCTCACCAAATTTCGTTCTTCTAGGTTAAACCGTTCGTTTGCAGTAATCGTTTTCATTTTTAGGTTTCACTCTGTTTTCTCCTATAGGGATACATGTATTTGGAACTCTAAATCAAACACAGTTTGTGCTAGCTCGTTGAAACTTGACCCAATAAAGCAGTTTCAAGTTCTATCGCTATGGTTTGTTTGCTGTTGATGTAGTCCTAAGCAGTGACTGGCGAAAATCACTTTCATGGAAAGGGGTTGCCAAGCTTCCAAAAAACTACGAGTTGCCTGAAATCTCAGCAAACATTTTTTCACCCAATCTTGATGATTCTTTCAGGTAATGATCAGTATACCAAAACCACTTGGCTCACCAAATTTTGTTCTTCTAGGTTAAACCGTTCGTTTGCAGTAACCGTTTTCATTTTTAGGTTTCACTCTGTTTTCTCCTATAGGGATACATGTATTTGGAACTCTAAATCAAACACGGTTTGTGCTAGCTCTTTGAAACTTGACACAATAAAGCAGTTTCAAGTTCTATCTCTATGGTTTGTTTGCTGTTGATGTAGCCCTAAGCAGAGACTGGCGAAAATCACTTTCATGGAAAGGGGTTGCCAAGCTTCCAAAACACTACGAGTTGCCTGAAATCTCTGCAAACATTTTTTCACCCAATCTTGATGATTCTTTCAGGTAATGATCAGTACCCCAAAACCACTTGGCTCACCAACTTTCGTTCTTCTAGGTTAAACCGTTCGTTTGCAGTAACCGTTTTCATTTTTAGGTTTCTCTCTGTTTTCTCCTATAGGGATACATGTATTTGGAACTCTAAATCAAACACGGTTTGTGCTAGCTCTTTGAAACTTGACACAATAAAGCAGTTTCAAGTTCTGTCTCTATGGTTTGTTTGCTGTTGATGTAGCCCTAAGCAGAGATTGGCGAAAATCACTTTCATGGAAAGGGGTTGCCAAGCTTCAAAAAAACTACGAGTTGCCTGAAATCTCAGCAAACATTTTTTCACCCAATCTTGATGATTCCTTCAGGTAATGACCAGTACACCAAAACCACCTGGCTCACCAAATTTCGTTCTTCTAGGTTAAGCCGTTCATTTGCAGTAACCGTTTTCATTTTTAGGTTTCACTCTGTTTTCTCCTATAGGGATACATGTATTTGGAACTCTAAATCAAACAAGGTTTGTGCTAGCTTTTTGAAACTTGACACAATAAAGCAGTTTCAAGTTCTATCTCTATGGTTTGTTTGCTGTTGATGTAGCCCTAAGCAGAGACTGGCGAAAATCACTTTCATGGAAAGGGGTTGCCAAGCTTCCAAAAAACTACGAGTTGCCTGAAATCTCAGCAAATATTTTTTCACCCAATCTTGATGATTCTTTCAGGTAATGATCAGTACACCAAAACCACTTGGCTCACCAAATTTCGTTTTTCTAGGTTAAACCTTTCGTTTGCAGTAACCGTTTTCATTTTTAGTTTTCATTCTTTTTTCTCCTATAGGGATACATGTATTTGAAACTCTAAATCAAACACGGTTTGCGCTACCTCTTTAAAACATGACACAATAAAGCAGTTTCAAGTTCTATCTCTATGGTTTGTTTGCTGGTGATGTAGTTCTAAGCAGAGACTAGCGAAAATCACTTTCATGAAAAGGTGTTGCCAAGCTTCCAAAAAACTACGAGTTGCCTGACATCTCTGCAAACATTTTTTCACCCAATCTTGATGATTCTTTCAGGTAATGATCAGTACCCCAAAACCACTTGACTAACCAACTTTCGTTCTTCTAGGTTAAACCGTTCGTTTGCAGTAACCATTTTCATTTTTAGGTTTCACTCTGTTTTCTCCTATAGGGATACATGTATTTGGAACTCTAAATCAAACACGGTTTGTGCTAGCTCTTTAAAACTTTACACAATAAAGCAGTTTCAAGTTCTATCTCTATGGTTTGTTGGCTGTTGATGTAGCCCTAAGCAGAGACTGGCGAAAATCACTTTCATGGAAAGGGGTTGCCAAGCTTCCAAAAAACTACGAGTTGCCTGAAATCTCAGCAAACATTTTTTCACCCAATCTTGATGATTCTTTCAGGTAATGATCAGTACACCAAAACCACTTGGCTCACCAAATTTCGTTCTTCTAGGTCAAACCGTTCGTTTGCAGTAACCGTTTTCACTTTTAGGTTTCACTCTGTTTTCTCCTATAGGGATACATGTATTTGGAACTCTAAATCAAACACGGTTTGTGCTAGCTCATTGAAACTTATCACAATAAAGCAGTTTAGATTTCTATCTCTATGGTTTGTTTGCTGTTGATGTAGCCCTAAGCAGAGACTGGCGAAAATCACTTTCATGGAAAGGGGTTGCCAAGCTTCCAAAAAACTACGAGTTTCCTGAAATCTCAGCAAACATTTTTTCACCCAATCTTGATGATTCTTTCAGGTAATGATCAGTACACCAAAACCACTTGGCTCACCAAATTTCGTTCTTCTAGGTTAAACCGTTCGTTTGCAGTAACCGTTTTCATTTTTAGGTTTCACTCTTTTTTCTCCTATAGGGATACATGTATTTGGAACTCTAAATCAAACACGGTTTGTGCTAGCTCTTTGAAACTTGACACAATGAAGCAGTTTCAAGTTCTATCTCTATGGTTTGTTTGCTGTTGATGTAGCCCTAAGCAGAGACTGGCGAAAATCACTTTCATGGAAAGGGGTTGCCAAGCTTCCTAGAAACTACGAGTTGCCTGAAATTTCAGCTAATATTTTTTCACCCAATCTTGATTATTCTTTCAGGTAATGATCAGTACACCAAAACCACTTGGCTCACCAAATTTCGTTCTTCTAGGTTAAACCTTTCGTTGGCAGTAACCGTTTTCAGTTTTAGGTTTCTCTCTGTTTTCTCCTATGGGGATACATGTATTTGGAACTCTAAATCAAACACGGTTTTTGCTAGCTCATTGAAACTTGACACAATAAAGCAGTTTCAAGTTCTATCGCTATGGTTTGTTTGCTGTTGATGTAGCCCTAAGCAGAGACTGGCGAAAATCACTTTCATAGAAAGGGGTTGCCAAGCTTCCAAAAAACTACGAGTTGCCTGAAATCTCAGCAAATATTTTTTCACCGAATCTTGATGATTCTTTCAGGTAATGATCAGTACACCAAAACCACTTGGCTCACCAAATTTCGTTCTTCTAGGGTAAACCGTTCGTTTGCAGTAACCGTTTTCATTTTTAGGTTTCTCTCTGTTTTCTCCTATGGGGATACATGTATTTGGAACTCTAAATCAAACACAGTTTGTGCTAACTCTTTGAAACTTGACACAATAAAGCAGTTTCAAGTTTTATCTCTATGGTTTGTTTGCTGTTGTTGTAGCCCTAAGCAGAGACTGGCGAAAATCACTTTCATGGAAAGGGGTTGCCAAGCTTCCAAAAAACTACGAGTTTCCTGAAATCTCAGCAAACATTTTTTCACCCAATCTTGATGATTCTTTCAGGTAATGATATGTACACCAAAACCACTTGGCTCACCAAATTTCGTTCTTCTAGGTTAAACCGTTCGTTTGCAGTAACCGTTTTCATTTTTAGGTTTCACTCTGTTTTCTCCTATAGGGATACATGTATTTGGAACTCTAAATCAAACACGGTTTGTGCTAACTCTTTTAAACTTTACACAATAAAGCAGTTTCAATTTCTATCTCTATGGTTTGTTTGCTGTTCATGTAGCCCTAAGCAGAGACTGGCGAAATCACTTTCATTGAAAGGGGTTGCCAAGCTTCCAAAAAACTACGAGTTGCCTGAAATCTCAGCAAACATTTTTTCACCCAATCTTGATGATTCTTTCAGGTAATGATCAGTACACCAAAACCACTTGGCTAACAAAATTTCGTTCTTCTAGGTCAAACCGTTCGTTTGCAGTAACCGTTTTCATTTTTAGGTTTCACTCTGTTTTCTCCTATAGGGATACATGTATTTGGAACTCTAAATCAAACACGGTTTGTGCTAGCTCATTGAAACTTGACACAATAAAGCAGTTTCAAGTTCTATCTCTATGGTTTGTTTGCTGTTGATGTAGCCCTAAGCAGAGACAGGCGAAAATCACTTTCATGGAAAGGGGTTGCCAAGCTTCCAAAAAACTACGAGTTGCCTGAAATCTCAGCAAACATTTTTTCACCCAATCTTGATGATTCTTTCAGGTAATGATCAGTACACCAAAACCACTTGGCTCACCAAATTTCGTTCTTCTAGGTTAAACCGTTCGTTTGCAGGAACCGTTTTCATTTTTAGGTTTCACTCTGTTTTCTCCTATAGGGATACATGTATTTGGAACTCTAAATCAAACACGGTTTGTGCTAGCTCGTTGAAACTTGACACAATAAAGCAGTTTCAAGTTCTATCGCTATGGTTTGGTTGCTGTTGATGTAGCCCTAAGCACAGACTGGCGAAAATCACTTTCATGGAAAGGGGTTGCCAAGCTTCCAAAAACTACGAGTTGCCTGAAATCTCAGCAAACATTTTTTCACCCAATCTTGATGATTCTTTCAGGTAATGATCAGTACACCAAAAGCACTTGGCTCAACAAATTTCGTTCTTCTAGGTTAAACCGTTCGTTTGCAGTAACCGTTTTCATTTTTAGGTTTCACTCTGTTTTCTCCTATAGGGATACATGTATTTGGAACTCTAAATCAACACGGTTTGTGCTAACTCTTTTAAACTTTGACACAATGAAGCAGTTTCAAGTTCTATCTCTATGGTTTGTTTGCTGTTGATGTAGCCCTAAGCAGAGACTGGCGAAAATCACTTTCATAGAAAGGGGTTGCCAAGCTTCCAAAAAACTACGAGTTTCCTGAAAATCTCAGCAAACATTTTTTCACCCAATCTTGATGATTCTTTCAGGTAATGATCAGTACACCAAAACCACTTGGCTCACCAAATTTCGTTCTTCTAGGTTAAACCGTTCGTTTGCAGTAACCGTTTTCATTTTTAGGTTTCACTTTGTTTTCTCCTATAGGGATTCATGTATTTGGAACTCTAAATCAAACACGGTTTGTGCTAGCTCGTTGAAACTTGACACAATAAAGCAGTTTCAAGTTCTATCGCTATGGTTTGGTTGCTGTTGATGTAGCCCTAAGCACAGACTGGCGAAAATCACTTTCATGGAAAGGGTTGCCAAGCTTCCAAAAAATACGAGTTGCCTGAATCTCAGCAAACATTTTTTCACCCAATCTTGATGATACTTTCAGGTAATGATCAGTACCCAAAACCACTTGGCTCACCAAATTTCGTTCTTCTAGGTTAAACCTTTCGTTGCAGTAACCGTTTTCATTTTTAGGTTTCAGGCTTTTTTCTCCTATAGGGATACATGTATTTGGAACTCTAAATCAAACACGGTTTGCGCTAGCTCTTTAAAACATGACACAATAAAGCAGTTTCAAGTTCTATCTCTATGGTTTGTTTGCTGTTGATGTAGCCCTAAGCAGAGACTAGCGAAAATCACTTTCATGGAAAGGGGTTGCCAAGCTTCCAAAAAACTACGAGTTGCCTGAAATCTATGCAAACATTTTTTCACCCAATCTTGATGATTCTTTCAGGTAATGATCAGTACCCCAAAACCACTTGGCTCACCAAATTTCGTTCTTCTAGGTTAAACCGTTCGTTTGCAGTAACCGTTTTCATTTTTAGGTTTCACTCTGTTTCTCCTATAGGGATACATGTATTTGGAACTCTAAATCAAACACGGTTTGTGCTAGCTCATTGAAACTTGACACAATAAAGCAGTTTCAAGTTCTATCTCTTTGGTTTGTTTGCTGTTGATGTAACCCTAAGCAGAGACTGGCGAAAATCACTTTCATGGAAAGGGGTTGGCCAAGCTTCCAAAAAACTACGAGTTGCTGAAATCTCAGCAAACATTTTTTCACCCTCACCCAATCTTGATGATTCTTTCAGGTAAAGATCAGTACACCAAAACCACTTGGCAAACCAAATTTCGTTCTTCTAGGTTAAACCGTTCGTTTGCAGTAATCGTTTTCATTTTTAGGTTTCACTCTGTTTTCTCCTATAGGGATACATGTATTTGGAACTCTAAATCAAATACGGTTTGTGCTAGCTCTTTGAAACTTGACACAATAAAGCAGTTTCAAGTTCTATCTCTATGGTTTGTTTGCTGTTGATGTAGCCCTAAGCAGAGACTGGCGAAAATCACTTTCATGGAAAGGGGTTGCCAAGCTTCCAAAAAACTACGAGTTGCCTGAAATCTCAGCAAACATTTTTTCACCCAATCTTGATGATTCTTTCAGGTAAAGATCAGTACACCAAAACCACTTGGCAAACCAAATTTCGTTCTTCTAGGTTAAACCGTTCGTTTGCAGTAACCGTTTTCATTTTTAGGTTTCACTCTGTTTTCTCCTATAGGGATACATGTATTTGGAACTCTAAATCAAACACGGTTTGTGCTAGCTCTTTGAAACTTGACACATAAAGCAATTTCAAGTTCTATCTCTATGGTTTGTTTGCTATTGATGTAGCCCTAAGCAGAGACTGGCGAAAATCACTTTCATGGAAAGGGGTTGCCAAGCATCCAAAAAACTACGAGTTGTCTGAAATCTCAGCAAACATTTTTTCACAAAATCTTTATGATTCTTTCAGGTAATGATCAGTACACCAAAACCACTTGGCTTACCAAATTTTGTTCTTCAAGGTTAAACCGTTCGTTTGCAGTAACCGTTTTCATTTTTAGGTTTCACTCTGTTTTCTCCTATAGGGATACATGTATTTGGAACTCTAAATGAAACTCGGTTTGTGCTAGCTCTTTGAAACTTGACACAATAAAGCAGTTTCATGTTCTATCTCTATGGTTTGTTTGCTGTTGATGTAGCCCTAAGCAGTGACTGGCGAAAATCAGTTTTATTTAAAGGGGTTGCCAAGCTTCCAAAAAACTGCGAGTTGCCTGAAATCTCAGCAAACATTTTTTCTCCCAATCTTGATGATTCTTTCAGCTAATGATCAGTACACCAAAACCACTTGGGTCACCAAATTTCGTTCTTCTAGGTTAAACCGTTCGTTTGCAGTAACCGTTTAAATTTTTAGGTTTCACTCTGTTTTCTCCTATAGGGATACATGTATTTGGAACTCTAAATCAAACACGGTTTGTGCTAGCTCTTTGAAACTTGACACAATAAAGCAGTTTCAAGTTCTATCTCTATGGTTTGTTTGCTGTTGATGTAGCCCTAAGCAGAGACTGGCGAAAATCACTTTCATGGAAAGGGGTTGCCAAGCTTCCAAAAAACTACGAGTTTCCTGAAATCTCAGCAAACATTTTTTCACCCAATCTTGATGATTCTTTCAGGTAATGATCAGTACACCAAAACCACTTGGCTCACCAAATTTCGTTCTTCTGGGTTAAACCGTTCGTTTGCAGTAACCGTTTTCATTTTTAGGTTTCACTCTGTTTTCTCCTACAGGGATACATGTATTTGGAACTCTAAATCAAACACGGTTTGTTCTAGCTCTTTGAAACTTGACACAATAAAGCAGTTTCAAGTTCTGTCTCTATGGTTTGTTTGCTGTTGATGTAGCCCTAAGCAGAGACTGGCGAAAATCACTTTCATGGAAAGGGGTTGCCAAGCTTCCAAAAAACTACGAGTTGCCTGAAATCTCAGCAAACATTTTTTCACCCAATCTTGATGATTCCTTCAGGTAATGACCAGTACACCAAAACCACCTGGCTCACCAAATTTCGTTCTTCTAGGTTAAGCCGTTCATTTGCAGTAACCGTTTTCATTTTTAGGTTTCACTCTGTTTTCTCCTATAGGGATACATGTATTTGGAACTCTAAATCAAACAAGGTTTGTGCTAGCTTTTTGAAACTTGACACAATAAAGCAGTTTCAAGTTCTATCTCTATGGTTTGTTTGCTGTTGATGTAGCCCTAAGCAGAGACTGGCGAAAATCACTTTCATGGAAAGGGGTTGCCAAGCTTCCAAAAAACTACGAGTTGCCTGAAATCTCAGCAAATATTTTTTCACCCAATCTTGATGATTCTTTCAGGTAATGATCAGTACACCAAAACCACTTGGCTCACCAAATTTCGTTTTTCTAGGTTAAACCTTTCGTTTGCAGTAACCGTTTTCATTTTTAGTTTTCATTCTTTTTTCTCCTATAGGGATACATGTATTTGAAACTCTAAATCAAACACGGTTTGCGCTACCTCTTTAAAACATGACACAATAAAGCAGTTTCAAGTTCTATCTCTATGGTTTGTTTGCTGGTGATGTAGTTCTAAGCAGAGACTAGCGAAAATCACTTTCATGAAAAGGGGTTGCCAAGCTTCCAAAAAACTACGAGTTGCCTGACATCTCTGCAAACATTTTTTCACCCAATCTTGATTATTCTTTCAGGTAATGATCAGTACACCAAAACCACTTGGCTCACCAAATTTCGTTCTTCTAGGTTAAACCGTTCGTTTGCAGTAACCGTTTTCATTTTTAGGTTTCACTCTGTTTTCTCCTATAGGGATACATGTATTTGGAACTCTAAATCAAACACGGTTTGTGCTAGCTCTTTAAAACTTTACACAATAAAGCAGTTTCAAGTTCTATATCTATGGTTTGTTTGCTGTTGATGTAGCCCTAAGCAGAGACTGGCGAAAATCACTTTCATGGAAAGGGGTTGCCAAGCTTCCAAAAAACTACGAGTTGCCTGAAATCTCAGCAAACATTTTTTCACCCAATCTTGATGATTCTTTCAGGTAATGATCAGTACAACAAAACCACTTGGCTCACCAAATTTCGTTCTTCTAGGTTAAACCGTTCGTTTGCAGTAACCGTTTTCACTTTTAGGTTTCACTCTGTTTTCTCCTATAGGGATACATGTATTTGGAACTCTAAATCAAACACGGTTTGTGCTAGCTCATTGAAACTTATCACAATAAAGCAGTTTAGAGTTCTATCTCTATGGTTTGTTTGCTGTTGATGTAGCCCTAAGCAGAGACTGGCGAAAATCACTTTCATGGAAAGGGGTTGCCAAGCTTCCAAAAAACTACGAGTTTCCTGAAATCTCAGCAAACATTTTTTCACCCAATCTTGATGATTCTTTCAGGTAATGATCAGTACACCAAAACCACTTGGCTCACCAAATTTCGTTCTTCTAGGTTAAACCGTTCGTTTGCAGTAACCGTTTTCATTTTTAGGTTTCACTCTTTTTTCTCCTATAGGGATACATGTATTTGGAACTCTAAATCAAACACGGTTTGTGCTAGCTCTTTGAAACTTGACACAATGAAGCAGTTTCAAGTTCTATCTCTATGGTTTGTTTGCTGTTGATGTAGCCCTAAGCAGAGACTGGCGAAAATCACTTTCATGGAAAGGGGTTGCCAAGCTTCCAAGAAACTACGAGTTGCCTGAAATTTCAGCTAATATTTTTTCACCCAATCTTGATTATTCTTTCAGGTAATGATCAGTACACCAAAACCACTTGGCTCACTAAATTTCGTTCTTCTAGGTTAAACCGTTCGTTTGCAGTAACCGTTTTCATTTTTAGTTTTCTCTCTGTTTTCTCCTATAGGGATACATGTATTTGGAACTCTAAATCAAACACGGTTTGTGCTAGCTCTTTGAAACTTGACACAATAAAGCAGTTTCAAGTTCTATCTCTATGGTTTGTTTGCTGTTGATGTAGCCCTAAGCAGAGACTGGCGAAAATCACTTTCATGGAAAGGGGTTGCCAAGCTTCCAAAAAACTACGAGTTGCCTGAAATCTCTGCAAACATTTTTTCACCCAATCTTGATGATTCTTTCAGGTAATGATCAGTACCCCAAAACCACTTGGTTCACCAACTTTCGTTCTTCTAGGTTAAACCGTTCGTTTGCAGTAACCGTTTTCATTTTTAGGTTTCACTGTGTTTTCTCCTATAGGGATACATGTTTTTGGAACTGTAAATCAAACACGGTTTGTGATAGCTCTTTGAAACTTGACACAATAAAGCAGTTTCAAGTTCTATCTCTATGGTTTGTTTGCTGTTGATGTAGCCCTAAGCAGAGACTGGCGAAAATCACTTTCATGGAAAGGGGTTGCCAAGCTTCCAAAAACTACGAGTTGTCTGAAATCTCAGCAAACATTTTTTCACCCAATCTTGATGATTCTTTCAGGTAATGATCAGTACACCAAAACCACTTGGCTCACCAAATTTTGTTCTTCTGGATTAAACCGTTCGTTTGCAGTAACCGTTTTAATTTTTAGGTTTCACTCTGTTTTCTCCTATAGGGATACATGTATTTGGACCTCTAAATCAAACACGGTTTGTGCTAGCTCTTTGAAACTTGACACAATAAAGCAGTTTCAAGTTCTATCTCTATGGTTTGTTTGCTGTTGATGTAGCCCTAAGCAGAGACTGGCGAAAATCACTTTCATGGGAAGGGTTGGCCAAGCTTCCAAATAACTACGAGTTGCCTGAAATCTCAGCAAACATTTTTGCAGCCAATCTTGATGATTCTTTCAGGTAATGATCAGGACACCAAAACCACTTGGCTCACCAAATTTCGATCTTCTAAGTTAAACCGTTCGTTTGCAGTAACCGTTTAAATTTTTAGGTTTCACTCTGTTTTCTCCTATATGAATACATGTATTTGGAACTCTAAATCAAACACGGTTTGTTCTAGCTCTTTGAAACTTGACACAAATAAGCAGTTTCAAGTTCTATCTCTATGGTGTGTTTGCTGTTGATGTAGCCCTAAGCAGAGACTGGCGAAAATCACTTTCATGGAAAGGGGTGGCCAAGCTTCCAAAAAACTACGAGTTGCCTGAAATCTCAGCAAACATTTTTTCACCCAAACTTGATGATTCTTGCAGGTAATGATCAGTACACCAAAACCACTTGGCTCACCAACTTTCGTTCTTCTAGGTTAAACCGTTCGTTTGCAGTACCCGTTTTCATTTTTAGTTTTCACTCTATTTTCTCCTGTAGAGATACATGTATTTGGAACTCTAAATCAAACACGGTTTGTGCTAGCTCTTTGAAACTTGACACAATAAAGCAGTTTCAAGTTCTATCTCTATGGTTTTTTTGCTGTTGATGTAGCCCTAAGCAGAGACTGGCGAAAATCACTTTCATGGAAAGGGGTTGCCAAGCTTCCAAAAAACTACGAGTTGCCTGAAATCTCAGCAAACATTTTTTCACCCAATCTTGATGATTCTTTCAGGTAATGATCAGTACATCAAAACCACCTGGCTCACCAAATTTCGTTCTTCTAGGTTAAACCGTTCGTTTGCAGTAACCGTTTTCATTTTTAGGTTTCACTCTGTTTTATCCCATAGGGATACATGTATTTGGAACTCTAAATCAAACACGGTTTGTGCTAGCTCTTTGAAAGTTGACACAATAAAGCAGTTTCAAGTCTATCTCTATGGTTTGTTTGCTGTTGATGTAGCCCTAAGCAGAGACTGGCGAAAATCACTTTCATGGAAAGGGGTTGCCAAGCTTCCAAAAACTACGAGTTGTCTGAAATCTCAGCAAACATTTTTTCACCCAATCTTGATGATTCTTTCAGGTAAAGATCAGTACACCAAAACCACTTGGCAAACCAAATTTCGTTCTTTTAGGTTAAACCGTTTGTTTGCAGTAACCGTTTTCATTTTTAGGTTTCACTCTGTTTTCTCCTATAGGGATACATGTATTTGGAACTCTAAATCAAACACGGTTAGTGCTAGCTCTTTGAAACTTGACACATAAAGCAGTTTCAAGTTCTATCTCTATGGTTTTTTGCTGTTGATGTAGCCCTAAGCAGAGACTGGCGAAAATCACTTTCATGGAAAGGGGTTGCCAAGCTTCCAAAAAACTACGAGTTGCCTGAAATCTCAGCAAACATTTTTTTCACCCAATCTTGATGATTCTTTCAGGTAATGATCAGTACACCAAAACCACCTGGCTCACCAAATTTCGTTTTTCTAGGTTAAACCGTTCATTTGCAGTAACCGTTTTCATTTTTAGGTTTCACTCTGTTTTCTTCTATAGGGATACATGTATTTGGAACTCTAAATCAAACAAGGTTTGTGCTAGCTCTTTGAAACTTGACACAATAAAGCAGTTTCAAGTTCTATCTCTGTGGTTTGTTTGCTGTTTATGTAGCCCTAAGCAGAGACTGGCGAAAATCACTTACATTAAAAGGGGTTGCCAAGCTTCCAAAAAACTACGAGTTGCCTGAAATCTCAGCAAACATTTTTTGACCCAATCTTGATGATTCTTTCAGGTAATGATCAGTACACCAAAACAACTTGGCTCGCCAAATTTCGTTCTTCTAGGTTAAACCGTTCGTTTGCAGTAACCGTTTTCATTTTTAGGTTTCACTCTGTTTTCTCCTATAGGGATACATGTATTTGGAACTCTAAATCAAACACGGTTTGTGCTAGCTCTTTGAAACTTGACACAATGAAGCAGTTTCAAGTTCTATCTCTATGGTTTGTTTGCTGTTGATGTAGCCCTAAGCAGAGACTGGCGAAAATCACTTTCATGGAAAGGGGTTGCCAAGCTTCCAAGAAACTACGAGTTGCCTGAAATTTCAGCTAATATTTTTTCACCCAATCTTGATTATTCTTTCAGGTAATGATCAGTACACCAAAACCACTTGGCTCACTAAATTTCGTTCTTCTAGGTTAAACCGTTCGTTTGCAGTAACCGTTTTCATTTTTAGTTTTCTCTCTGTTTTCTCCTATAGGGATACATGTATTTGGAACTCTAAATCAAACACGGTTTGTGCTAGCTCTTTGAAACTTGACACAATAAAGCAGTTTCAAGTTCTATCTCTATGGTTTGTTTGCTGTTGATGTAGCCCTAAGCAGAGACTGGCGAAAATCACTTTCATGGAAAGGGGTTGCCAAGCTTCCAAAAAACTACGAGTTGCCTGAAATCTCTGCAAACATTTTTTCACCCAATCTTGATGATTCTTTCAGGTAATGATCAGTACCCCAAAACCACTTGGTTCACCAACTTTCGTTCTTCTAGGTTAAACCGTTTCGTTTGCAGTAACCGTTTTCATTTTTAGGTTTCACTGTGTTTTCTCCTATAGGGATACATGTTTTTGGAACTGTAAATCAAACACGGTTTGTGATAGCTCTTTGAAACTTGACACAATAAAGCAGTTTCAAGTTCTATCTCTATGGTTTGTTTGCTGTTGATGTAGCCCTAAGCAGAGACTGGCGAAAATCACTTTCATGGAAAGGGGTTGCCAAGCTTCCAAAAACTACGAGTTGTCTGAAATCTCAGCAAACATTTTTTCACCCAATCTTGATGATTCTTTCAGGTAATGATCAGTACACCAAAACCACTTGGCTCACCAAATTTTGTTCTTCTGGATTAAACCGTTCGTTTGCAGTAACCGTTTTAATTTTTAGGTTTCACTCTGTTTTCTCCTATAGGGATACATGTATTTGGACCTCTAAATCAAACACGGTTTGTGCTAGCTCTTTGAAACTTGACACAATAAAGCAGTTTCAAGTTCTATCTCTATGGTTTGTTTGCTGTTGATGTAGCCCTAAGCAGAGACTGGCGAAAATCACTTTCATGGGAAGGGTTGGCCAAGCTTCCAAATAACTACGAGTTGCCTGAAATCTCAGCAAACATTTTTGCAGCCAATCTTGATGATTCTTTCAGGTAATGATCAGGACACCAAAACCACTTGGCTCACCAAATTTCGATCTTCTAAGTTAAACCGTTCGTTTGCAGTAACCGTTTAAATTTTTAGGTTTCACTCTGTTTTCTCCTATATGAATACATGTATTTGGAACTCTAAATCAAACACGGTTTGTTCTAGCTCTTTGAAACTTGACACAAATAAGCAGTTTCAAGTTCTATCTCTATGGTGTGTTTGCTGTTGATGTAGCCCTAAGCAGAGACTGGCGAAAATCACTTTCATGGAAAGGGGTGGCCAAGCTTCCAAAAAACTACGAGTTGCCTGAAATCTCAGCAAACATTTTTTCACCCAAACTTGATGATTCTTGCAGGTAATGATCAGTACACCAAACCACTTGGCTCACCAACTTTCGTTCTTCTAGGTTAAACCGTTCGTTTGCAGTACCCGTTTTCATTTTTAGTTTTCACTCTATTTTCTCCTGTAGAGATACATGTATTTGGAACTCTAAATCAAACACGGTTTGTGCTAGCTCTTTGAAACTTGACACAATAAAGCAGTTTCAAGTTCTATCTCTATGGTTTTTTTGCTGTTGATGTAGCCCTAAGCAGAGACTGGCGAAAATCACTTTCATGGAAAGGGGTTGCCAAGCTTCCAAAAAACTACGAGTTGCCTGAAATCTCAGCAAACATTTTTCACCCAATCTTGATGATTCTTTCAGGTAATGATCAGTACATCAAAACCACCTGGCTCACCAAATTTCGTTCTTCTAGGTTAAACCGTTCGTTTGCAGTAACCGTTTTCATTTTTAGGTTTCACTCTGTTTTATCCCATAGGGATACATGTATTTGGAACTCTAAATCAAACACGGTTTGTGCTAGCTCTTTGAAAGTTGACACAATAAAGCAGTTTCAAGTCTATCTCTATGGTTTGTTTGCTGTTGATGTAGCCCTAAGCAGAGACTGGCGAAAATCACTTTCATGGAAAGGGGTTGCCAAGCTTCCAAAAACTACGAGTTGTCTGAAATCTCAGCAAACATTTTTTCACCCAATCTTGATGATTCTTTCAGGTAAAGATCAGTACACCAAAACCACTTGGCAAACCAAATTTCGTTCTTTTAGGTTAAACCGTTTGTTTGCAGTAACCGTTTTCATTTTTAGGTTTCACTCTGTTTTCTCCTATAGGGATACATGTATTTGGAACTCTAAATCAAACACGGTTAGTGCTAGCTCTTTGAAACTTGACACATAAAGCAGTTTCAAGTTCTATCTCTATGGTTTTTTGCTGTTGATGTAGCCCTAAGCAGAGACTGGCGAAAATCACTTTCATGGAAAGGGGTTGCCAAGCTTCCAAAAAACTACGAGTTGCCTGAAATCTCAGCAAACATTTTTTCACCCAATCTTGATGATTCTTTCAGGTAATGATCAGTACACCAAAACCACCTGGCTCACCAAATTTCGTTTTTCTAGGTTAAACCGTTCATTTGCAGTAACCGTTTTCATTTTTAGGTTTCACTCTGTTTTCTTCTATAGGGATACATGTATTTGGAACTCTAAATCAAACAAGGTTTGTGCTAGCTCTTTGAAACTTGACACAATAAAGCAGTTTCAAGTTCTATCTCTGTGGTTTGTTTGCTGTTTATGTAGCCCTAAGCAGAGACTGGCGAAATCACTTACATTAAAAGGGGTTGCCAAGCTTCCAAAAAACTACGAGTTGCCTGAAATCTCAGCAAACATTTTTTGACCCAATCTTGATGATTCTTTCAGGTAATGATCAGTACACCAAAACAACTTGGCTCGCCAAATTTCGTTCTTCTAGGTTAAACCGTTCGTTTGCAGTAACCGTTTTCATTTTTAGGTTTCACTCTGTTTTCTCCTATAGGGATACATGTATTTGGAAGTCTAAATGAAACACGGTTTGTGCTAGCTCTTTGAAAGTTGACACAATAAAGCAGTTTCAAGTCTATCTCTATGGTTTGTTTGCTGTTGATGTAGCCCTAAGCAGAGACTGGCGAAAATCACTTTCATGGAAAGGGGTTGCCAAGCTTCCAAAAAACTACGAGTTGCCTGAAATCTCAGCAAACTTTTTTTCACCCAAATCTTGATGATTCTTTCAGGTACTGATCAGTACACCAAAACCACTTGGCTCACCAAATTTGGTTCTTCTAGGTTAAACCGTTCGTTTGCAGTAACGGTTTTCATTTTTAGGTTTTCACTCTGTTTTCTCCTACAGAGATACATGTATTTGGAACTCCAAATGAAACACGGTTTGTGCTTGCTCTTTGAGTCTTGACACAATAAAGAAGTTTCAAGTTCTATCTCTATGGTTTGTTTGCTATTGATGTAGCCCTAAGCAGAGACTGGCGAAAATCACTTTCATGGAAAGCGGTTGCCTAGCTTCCAAAAACTACGAGTTGCCTGAAATCTCAGCAAACATTTTTTCACCCAATCTTGATGATTCTTTCAGGTAATGATCAGTACACCAAATCCACTTGGCTCACCAAATTTCATTCCTCTAGGTTAAACCGTTCGTTTGCAGTATCCGTTTTCATTTTTAGGTTTCAATCTGTTTTCTCCTATAGGGATACATGTATTTGGAACTCTGAATGAAACACGTTTTGTGCTAGCTCTTTGAAACTTGACACAACAAAGCAGTTTCCAGTTCTATCTCTATGGTTTGTTTGCTGTTGATGTAGCCCTAAGCAGAAACTGGCGAAATCACTTTCATGGAAAGGGGTTGCCAAGCTTTCCAAAAAACTACGAGTTTCCTGAAATCTCAGCAAACATTTTTTCAACCAATCTTGATGATTCTTTCAGGTAATGATCACTACACCAAAACCACTTGGCTCACCAAATTTCGTTCTTCTAGGTTAAACCGTTCGTTTGTAGTAACCGTTTTCATTTTTAGGTTTCACTCTGTTTTCTCCTATAGGGATACATGTATTTGGAACTCTAAATCAAACACTGTTCATGCTAGCTCTTTGAAACTTGACACAACAAAGCAGTTTCAAGTTCTATCTCTATGGTTTGTTTGCTGTTGATGTAGCCCTAAGCAGAGACTGGCGAAAATCACTTTCATGGAAAAGGGTTGCCAAGCTTCAAAAAAAATACGAGTTGCCTGAAATCTCAGCAAACATTTTTTCACCCAATCTTGATGATTCTTTCAGGTAATGATGAGTACACCAAAACCACTTGGATCACCAAATTTCGTTCTTCTAGGTTGAACCGTTCGTTTGTAGTAACCGTTTTCATTTTTAGGTTTCACTCTGTTTTCTCCTATAGGTATACATGTATTTGGAACTCTAAATCAAACACTGTTCGTGCTAGCTCTTTGAAACTTGACACAACAAAGCTGTTTCAAGTTCTATCTCTATGGTTTGTTTGCTGTTGATGTAGCCCTAAGCAGAGACTGGCGAAAATCACTTTCATGGAAAGGGGTTGCCAAGCTTACAAAAAACTACGAGTTGCCTGAAATCTCAGCAAACATTTTTTCACCCAATCTTGATGATTCTTTCAGGTACTGATCAGTACACCAAAACCACTTGGTTTACCAAATTTCGTTCTTCTAGGTTAAACCGTTCGTTTGTAGTAACCGTTTTAATTTTTAGGTTTCACTCTGTTTTCTCCTATAGGGATACATGTATTTGGAACTCTAAATCAAACACTGTTTGTGCTAGCTCTTTCAAACTTGACACAACAAAGCAGTTTCAAGTTCTATCTCTATGGTTTGTTTGCTGTTGATGTAGCCCTAAGCAGAGACTGGCGAAAATCACTTTCATGGAAAGGGGTTGCCAAGCTTCCAAAAACTACGAGTTGCCTGAAATCTCAGCAAACATTTTTTTACCCAATCTTGATGATTCTTTCAGGTAATGATCAGTACACGAAAACCACTTGGCTCCCCAAATTTCGTTCTTCTAGGTTAAACCGTTCATTTGCAGTAACCGTTTTCATTTTTAGGTTCCACTCTGTTTTCTCCTATACGGATCCATGTATTTGGAACTCTAAATCAAACACGGTTTGTGCTAGCTCTTTGAAACTTGACAAAATAAAGCAGTTTCAAGTTCTATCTCTACGGTTTGTTTGCTGTTGATGTAGCCCTAAGCAGAGACTGGGGAAAATCACTTTCATAAAAAGGGGTTGCGAATCTTCCAAAAAACTACGAGTTTCCTAAAATGTCAGCAAACATTTTTTCACCCAATCTTGATGATTCTTTCAGGTAATGATCAGTACACCAAATCCACTTGACTCACCAAATTTCGTTCCTCTAGGTTAAACCGTTCGTTTGCAGTATCCGTTTTCATTTTTAGGTTTCAATCTGTTTTCTCCTATAGGGATACATGTATTTGGAACTCTGAATGAAACACGTTTTGTGCTAGCTCTTTCAAACTTGACACAACAAAGCAGTTTCAAGTTCTATCTCTATGGTTTGTTTGGTGTTGATGTAGCCCTAAGCAGAGACTGGCGAAAATCACTTTAATGGAAAGGGGTTGCCAAGCTTCCATAAAACTACGAGTTTCCTGAAATCTCAGCAAACATTTTTTCAACCAATCTTGATGATTCTTTCAGGTAATGATCAGTACACCAAAACCACTTGGCTCACCAAATTTCGTTCTTCTAGGTTAAACCGTTCGTTTGTAGTAACCGTTTTCATTTTTAGGTTTCACTCTGTTTTCTCCTATAGGGATACATGTATTTGGAACTCTAAATCAAACACTGTTCGTGGTAGCTCTTTGAAACTTGACACAACAAAGCAGTTTCAAGTTCTATCTCTATGGTTTGTTTGCTGTTGATGTAGCCCTAAGCAGAGACTGGCGAAAATCACTTTCATGGAAAGGGGTTGCCAAGCTTCAAAAAAAATACGAGTTGCCTGAAATCTCAGCAAACATTTTTTCACCCAATCTTGATGATTCTTTCAGGTAATGATCAGTACACGAAAACCACTTGGCTCCCCAAATTTCGTTCTTCTAGGTTAAACCGTTCGTTTGCAGTAACCATTTTCATTTTTAGGTTCCACTCTGTTTTCTCCTATAGGGATCCATGTATTTGGAACTCTAAATCAAACACGGTTTGTGCTAGCTCTTTGAAACTTGACAAAATAAAGCAGCTTCAAGTTCTATCTCTATGGTTTGTTTGCTGTTGATGTAGCCCTAAGCAGAGACTGGGGAAAATCACTTTCATAAAAAGGGGTTGCGATTCTTCCAAAAAACTACGAGTTTCCTGAAATGTCAGCAAACATTTTTTCACCCAATCTTGATGATTCTTTCAGGTAATGATCAGTACACCAAATCCACTTGGCTCACCAAATTTCGTTCTTCTAGGTTAAACCGTTCGTTTGCAGTAACCGTTTAAATTTTTAGGTTTGAATCTGTTTTCTCCTATAGGGATACATGTATTTGGAACTCTGAATGAAACACGTTTTGTGCTAGCTCTTTGAAACTTGACACAACAAAGCAGTTTCAAGTTCTATCTCTATGGTTTGTTTGCTGTTGATGTAGCCCTAAGCAGAGACTGCCGAAAATCACTTTAATGGAAAGGGGTTGCCAAGCTTCCAAAAAACTACGAGTTTCCTGCAATCTCAGCAAACATTTTTTCACCCAATCTTGATGATTCTTTCAGGTAATGATCAGTACACCAAAACCACTTGGCTCACCAAATTTCGTTCTTCTAGGTTAAACCATTCGTTTGTAGTAACCGTTTTTCATTTTTAGGTTTCACTCTCTTTTCTCCTATAGGGATACATGTATTTGGAACTCTAAATCAAACACTGTTCGTGCTAGCTCTTTGAAACTTGACACAACAAAGCAGTTTCAAGTTCTATCTCTATGGTTTGTTTGCTATTGATGTAGCCCTAAGCAGAGACTGGCGAAAATCACTTTCATGGAAAGGGGTTGCGAATCTTCCAAAAAACTACGAGTTTCCTGAAATCTCAGCAAACATTTTTTCACCCAATCTTAATGATTCTTTCAGGTAATGATCAGTACACCAAAACCACTTGGCTCACCAAATTTCGTTCTTCTAGTTTAAACCGTTCGTTTGCAGTAACCGTTTTCATTTTTAGGTTTCACTGTGTTTTCTCCTATAGGGATACATGTATATGGAACTCTAAATCAAACACAGTTTGTGCTAGCTCTTTGAAACTTGGCACAGTAAAGCAGTTTCAAGTTCTATCTCTATGGTTTGTTTGCTGTTGATGTAGCCCTAAGCAGAGACTGGCGAAAATCACTTTAATGGAAAGGAGTTGCCAAGCTTCCAAAAAACTACGAGTTGCCTGAAATCTCAGCAAACATTTTTTCACCCAATCTTGATGATTCTTTCAGGTAATGATCAGTACACCAAAACCACTTGGCTCACCGAATTTCGTTCTTCTAGGTGAAACCGTTCGTTTGCAGTAACCGTTTTCATTTTTAGGTTTCACTCTGTTTTCTCCTATAGGGATCCATGTATTTGGAACTCTAAATCGAACACGGTTTGTGCTAGCTCTTTGAAACTTGACAAAATAAAGCAGTTTTAAGTTCTATCTCTATGGTTTGTTTGCTGTTGATGTAGCCCTAAGCAGAGACTGGGGTAAATCACTTTCATAAAAAGGGGTTGCCAAGCTTCTGAAAAACTACGAGTTGCCTGAAATCTCAGCAAACATTTTTTCACCCAATCTTGATGATACTTTCAGGTAATGATCAGTACACCAAAACCACTTGGCTTACCCAATTTCGTTCTTCTAGGTTAAACCGTTCGTTTGCAGTAACCGTTTTCATTTTTAGGTTTCACTCTGTTTTCTCCTATAGGGATACATGTATTTGGATCTCTAAATCAAACACGGTTTGTGCTAGCTCTTTGAAACTTTGCACTAAAGCAGTTTCAAGTTCTATCTCTATGGTTTGTTTGCTGTTGATGTAGCCCTAAGCAGAGACTGGCGAAAATCACTTTAATGGAAAGGAGTTGCCAAGCTTCCAAAAAACTCACGAGTTGCCTGAAATCTCTGCAAACATTTTTTCACCCAATCTTGATGATTCTTTCAGGTAATGATCAGTACACCAAAACCACTTGGCTCACCGAATTTCGTTCTTCTAGGTGAAACCGTTCGTTTGCAGTAACCGTTTTCATTTTTAGGTTTCACTCTGTTTTCTCCTATAGGGATCCATGTATTTGGAACTCTAAATCGAACACGGTTTGTGCTAGCTCTTTGAAACTTGACAAAATAAAGCAGTTTTAAGTTCTATCTCTATGGTTTGTTTGCTGTTGATGTAGCCCTAAGCAGAGACTGGGGTAAATCACTTTCATAAAAAGGGGTTGCCAAGCTTCTGAAAAACTACGAGTTGCCTGAAATCTCAGCAAACATTTTTTCACCCAATCTTGATGATACTTTCAGGTAATGATCAGTACACCAAAACCACTTGGCTTACCCAATTTCGTTCTTCTAGGTTAAACCGTTCGTTTGCAGTAACCGTTTTCATTTTTAGGTTTCACTCTGTTTTCTCCTATAGGGATACATGTATTTGGATCTCTAAATCAAACACGGTTTGTGCTAGCTCTTTGAAACTTTGCACAGTAAAGCAGTTTCAAGTTCTATCTCTATGGATTGTTTGCTGTTGATGTAGCCCTAAGCAGAGACTGGCGAAAATCACTTTCATGGAAAGGGGTTGCCAAGCTTCCAAAAAACTACGAGTTGCCTGAAATCTCGGCAAACATTTTTTCACCCTATCTTGATGATTCTTTCAGGTAATGATCAGTACACCAATACCACTTGGCTCACCAAATTTCGTTCTTCTAGGTTAAACCGTTCGTTTGCAGTAACCGTTTTCATTTTTAGGTTTCACTCTGTTTTCTCCTATACGGATCCATGTATTTGGAACTCTAAATCAAACACGGTTTGTGCTAGCTCTTTGAAACTTGACACAATAAAGCAGTTTCAAGTTCTATCTCTATGGTTTGTTTGCTGGTATGTAGCCCTAAGCAGAGACTGGCGAAAATCACTTTCATGGAAAGGGGTTGCCAAGCTTCCAAAAAACTACGAGTTTCCTGAAATCTCAGCAAACATTTTTTCACCCAATCTTGATGATTCTTTCAGGTAATGATCTGTACACCAAAACCACTTGGATCACCAAATTTCGTTCTTCTAGGTTAAACCGTTCGTTTGCAGTAACCGTTTTCAATTTTAGGTTTCACTCTGTTTTCTCCTATAGGGATACATGTATTTGGAACTCTAAATTAAACAGGGTTTGTGCTAGTTCATTGAAACTTGGCATATTAAAGCAGTTTCAAGTTCTATCTGTATGGTTTCTTTGCTGTTGATGTAGCCCTAAGCAGAGACTGGCGAAAATCACTTTCATGGAAAGGGGTTGCCAAGCTTCCAAAAATCTACGAGTTGCCTGAAATCTCAGCAAACATTTTTTCACCCAATCTTGATGATTCTTTCAGGTAATGATCAGTACACCAAAACAACTTGGCTCACCAAATTTCGTTCTTCTAGGTTAAACCGTTTGTTTGCAGTAACCGTTTTCATTTTTAGGTTTCACTCTGTTTTCTCCTATAGGGATACATGTATTTGGAACTCTAAATCAAACGCGGTTTGTGCTAGCTCTTTGAAACTTGACACAATAAAGCAGGTTCAGTTTCTATCTCTATGGTTTGTTTGCTGTTGATTTAGCCCTAAGCAGAGACTGGCGAAAATCACTTTCATGGAAAGGGGTTGCGAATCTTCCAAAAAACTACGAGTTGCCTGAAATCTCAGAAAACATTTTTTCACCCAATCTTGATGATTCTTTCAGGTAATGATCAGTACACCAAAACCACTTGGCTCACCAAATTTCGTTCTTCTAGGTTAAACCGTTCGTTTGCAGTAACTGTTTTCATTTTTAGGTTTCACTCTGTTTTCTCCTACAGGGATACATGTATTTGGAACTCTAAATCAAACACGGTTTGTGCTAGCTCTTTGAAACTTGACACAATAAAGCAGTTTCAAGTTCTATCTCTATGGTTTGTTTGCTGTTGATGTAGCCCTAAGCAGAGACTGGCGAAAATCACTTTCATGGAAAGGGGTTGCCAAGCTTCCAAAAAACTACGAGTTGCCTGAAATCTCAGCAAACATTTTTTCACCCAAACTTGATGATTCTTTCAGGTAATGATCAGTACACCAAAACCACTTGGCTCACCAAATTTGGTTCATCTAGGTTAAACCGTTCGTTTGCAGTAACCGTTTTCATTTTTAGGTTTCACTCTGTTTTCTTCTATACGGATACATGTATTTGGAACTCTAAATTAAACACGGTTTGTGCTAGCTCTTTGAAACTTGACACAATAAAGCAGTTTCAAGTTCTATCTCTATGGTTTGTTTGCTGTTGATGTAGCCCTAAGCAGAGACTGGCGAAAATCACTTTCATGGAAAGGGGTTGCCAAGCTTCCAAAAAAATACGAGTTGCCTGAAATCTCAGCAAACATTTTTTTCACCCAATCTTGATGATTCTTTCAGGTAATGATCAGTACACCAAAACCACTTGGGGTCACCAAATTTCGTTCTTCTAGGTTAAACCGTTCGTTTTCAGTAACCATTTTCATTTTTAGGTTACACTCTGTTTTCTTCTATAGGGATACATGTATTTGGAACTCTAAATCAAACACGGTTTGTGCTAGCTCTTTGAAACTTGACACAATAAAGCAGTTTCAAGTTCTATCTCTATGGTTTGTTTGCTGTTGATGTAGCCCTAAGCAGAGACTGCCGAAAATCACTTTCATGGAAAGGGGTTGCCAAGCTTCCAAAAACTAGGAGTTGCCTGAAATCTCAGCAAACATTTTTTCACCCAATCTTGATGATTCTTTCAGGTAATGATCAGTACACCTAAACCACTTGGGTCACCAAATTTCGTTCTTCTAGGTTAAACCGTTCGTTTGCAGTAACCGTTTTCATTTTTAGGTTTCACTCTGTTTTCTCCAATAGGGATACATGTATTTGGAACTCTAAATCAAACACGGTTTGTGTTAGCTCTTTGAAACTTGACACAATAAAGTAGTTTCAAGTTCTATCTCTATGGTTTGTTTGCTGTTGATGTAGTCCTAAGCAGAGACTGGCGAAAATCACTTTCATGGAAAGGGGTTGCCAAGCTTCCAAAAAACTACGAATGCCTGAAATCTCAGCAAACATTTTTTCACCCAATCTTGATGATTCCTTCAGGTAATGATCAGTACACTAAAACAACTTGGCTCCCCAAAGTTTGTTCTTCTAGGTTAAACCGTTCGTTTGCAGTAACCGTTTTCAATTTTATGTTTCATTCTGTTTTCTCCTATAGAGATACATGTATTTGGAACTGTAAATCAAACATGGTTTGTTCTAGCTCTCTGAAACTTGACACAATAAAGCAGTTCCAAGTTCTATCGCTATGGTTTGTTTGCTGTTGATGTAGCCCTAAGCAGAGACTGGCGAAAATCACTTTCATGGAAAGCGGTTGCCTAGCTTCCAAAAAACTACGAGTTGCCTGAAATCTCAGCAAACATTTTTTCACCCAATCTTGATGATTCTTTCAGGTAATGATCAGTACACCAAATCCACTTGGCTCACCAAATTTCATTCCTCTAGGTTAAACCGTTCGTTTGCAGTATCCGTTTTCATTTTTAGGTTTCAATCTGTTTTCTCCTATAGGGATACATGTATTTGGAACTCTGAATGAAACACGTTTTGTGCTAGCTCTTTGAAACTTGACACAACAAAGCAGTTTCAAGTTCTATCTCTATGGTTTGTTTGCTGTTGATGTAGCCCTAAGCAGAAACTGGCGAAAATCACTTTCATGGAAAGGGGTTGCCAAGCTTCCAAAAAACTACGAGTTTCCTGAAATCTCAGCAAACATTTTTTCAACCAATCTTGATGATTCTTTCAGGTAATGATCAGTACACCAAAACCACTTGGCTCACCAAATTTCGTTCTTCTAGGTTAAACCGTTCGTTTGTAGTAACCGTTTTCATTTTTAGGTTTCACTCTGTTTTCTCCTATAGGGATACATGTATTTGGAACTCTAAATCAAACACTGTTCATGCTAGCTCTTTGAAACTTGACACAACAAAGCAGTTTCAAGTTCTATCTCTATGGTTTGTTTGCTGTTGATGTAGCCCTAAGCAGAGACTGGCGAAAATCACTTTCATGGAAAAGGGTTGCCAAGCTTCAAAAAAAATACGAGTTGCCTGAAATCTCAGCAAACATTTTTTCACCCAATCTTGATGATTCTTTCAGGTAATGATGAGTACACCAAAACCACTTGGATCACCAAATTTCGTTCTTCTAGGTTGAACCGTTCGTTTGTAGTAACCGTTTTCATTTTTAGGTTTCACTCTGTTTTCTCCTATAGGGATACATGTATTTGGAACTCTAAATCAAACACTGTTCGTGCTAGCTCTTTGAAACTTGACACAACAAAGCAGTTTCAACTTCTATCTCTATGGTTTGTTTGCTGTTGATGTAGCCCTAAGCAGAGACTGGCGAAAATCACTTTCATGGAAAGGGGTTGCCAAGCTTACAAAAAACTACGAGTTGCCTGAAATCTCAGCAAACATTTTTTCACCCAATCTTGATGATTCTTTCAGGTACTGATCAGTACACCAAAACCACTTGGTTCACCAAATTTCGTTCTTCTAGGTTAAACCGTTCGTTTGTAGTAACCGTTTTAATTTTTAGGTTTCACTCTGTTTTCTCCTATAGGGATACATGTATTTGGAACTCTAAATCAAACACTGTTTGTGCTAGCTCTTTCAAACTTGACACAACAAAGCAGTTTCAAGTTCTATCTCTATGGTTTGTTTGCTGTTGATGTAGCCCTAAGCAGAGACTGGCTAAAATCACTTTCATGGAAAGGGGTTGCCAAGCTTCCAAAAACTACGAGTTGCCTGAAATCTCAGCAAACATTTTTTTACCCAATCTTGATGATTCTTTCAGGTAATGATCAGTACACGAAAACCACTTGGCTCCCCAAATTTCGTTCTTCTAGGTTAAACCGTTCGTTTGCAGTAACCGTTTTCATTTTTAGGTTCCACTCTGTTTTCTCCTATACGGATCCATGTATTTGGAACTCTAAATCAAACACGGTTTGTGCTAGCTCTTTGAAACTTGACAAAATAAAGCAGTTTCAAGTTCTATCTCTACGGTTTGTTTGCTGTTGATGTAGCCCTAAGCAGAGACTGGGGAAAATCACTTTCATAAAAAGGGGTTGCGAATCTTCCAAAAAACTACGAGTTTCCTAAAATGTCAGCAAACATTTTTTCACCCAATCTTGATGATTCTTTCAGGTAATGATCAGTACACCAAATCCACTTGACTCACCAAATTTCGTTCATCTAGGTTAAACCGTTCGTTTGCAGTATCCGTTTTCATTTTTAGGTTTCAATCTGTTTTCTCCTATAGGGATACATGTATTTGGAACTCTGAATGAAACACGTTTTGTGCTAGCTCTTTGAAACTTGACACAACAAAGCAGTTTCAAGTTCTATCTCTATGGTTTGTTTGGTGTTGATGTAGCCCTAAGCAGAGACTGGCGAAAATCACTTTAATGGAAAGGGGTTGCCAAGCTTCCATAAAACTACGAGTTTCCTGAAATCTCAGCAAACATTTTTTCAACCAATCTTGATGATTCTTTCAGGTAATGATCAGTACACCAAAACCACTTGGCTCACCAAATTTCGTTCTTCTAGGTTAAACCGTTCGTTTGTAGTAACCGTTTTCATTTTTAGGTTTCACTCTGTTTTCTCCTATAGGGATACATGTATTTGGAACTCTAAATCAAACACTGTTCGTGGTAGCTCTTTGAAACTTGACACAACAAAGCAGTTTCAAGTTCTATCTCTATGGTTTGTTTGCTGTTGATGTAGCCCTAAGCAGAGACTGGCGAAAATCACTTTCATGGAAAGGGGTTGCCAAGCTTCAAAAAAAATACGAGTTGCCTGAAATCTCAGCAAACATTTTTTCACCCAATCTTGATGATTCTTTCAGGTAAGGATCAGTACACCAAAACCACTTGGATCACCAAATTTCGTTCTTCTAGGTTGAACCGTTCGTTTGTAGTAACCATTTTCATTTTTAGGTTTCACTCTGTTTTCTCCTATAGGGATACATGTATTTGGAACTCTAAATCAAACACAGTTCGTGCTAGCTCTTTGAAACATGACACAACAAAGCAGTTTCAAGTTCTATCTCTATGGTTTGTTTGCTGTTGATGTAGCCCTAAGCAGAGACTGACGAAAATCACTTTCATGGAAAGGGGTTGCCAAGCTTACAAAAAACTACGAGTTGCCTGAAATCTCAGCAAACATTTTTTCACCCAATCTTGATGATTCTTTCAGGTACTGATCAGTACACCAAAACCACTTGGCTCACCAAATTTTGTTCTTCTAGGTTAAACCGTTCGTTTGTAGTAACCGTTTTAATTTTTAGGTTTCACTCTGTTTTCTCCTATAGGGATACATGTATTTGGAACTCTAAATCAAACACTGTTTGTGCTAGCTCTTTGAAACTTGACACAACAAAGCAGTTTCAAGTTCTCTCTCTATGGTTTGTTTGCTGTTGATGTAGCCCTAAGCAGAGACTGGCGAAAATCACTTTCATGGAAAGGGGTTGCCAAAGCTTCCAAAAAACTACGAGTTGCCTGAAATCTCAGCAAACATTTTTTCACCCAATCTTGATGATTCTTTCAGGTAATGATCAGTACATGAAAACCACTTGGCTCCCCAAATTTCGTTCTTCTAGGTTAAACCGTTCGTTTGCAGTAACCATTTTCATTTTTAGGTTCCACTCTGTTTTCTCCTATAGGGATCCATGTATTTGGAACTCTAAATCAAACACGGTTTGTGCTAGCTCTTTGAAACTTGACAAAATAAAGCAGCTTCAAGTTCTATCTCTATGGTTTGTTTGCTGTTGATGTAGCCCTAAGCAGAGACTGGGGAAAATCACTTTCATAAAAAGGGGTTGCGATTCTTCCAAAAAACTACGAGTTTCCTGAAATGTCAGCAAACATTTTTTCACCAATCTTGATGATTCTTTCAGGTAATGATCAGTACACCAAATCCACTAGGCTCACCAAATTTCGTTCTTCTAGGTTAAACCGTTCGTTTGCAGTAACCGTTTTAAATTTTTAGGTTTGCATCTGTTTTCTCCTATAGGGATACATGTATTTGGAACTCTGAATGAAACACGTTTTGTGCTAGCTCTTTGAAACTTGACACAACAAAGCAGTTTCAAGTTCTATCTCTATGGTTTGTTTGCTGTTGATGTAGCCCTAAGCAGAGACTGCCGAAAATCACTTTAATGGAAAGGGGTTGCCAAGCTTCCAAAAAACTACGAGTTTCCTGAAATCTCAGCAAACATTTTTTCACCCAATCTTGATGATTCTTTCAGGTAATGATCAGTACACCAAAACCACTTGGCTCACCAAATTTCGTTCTTCTAGGTTAAACCGTTCGTTTGTAGTAACCGTTTTCATTTTTAGGTTTCACTCTCTTTTCTCCTATAGGGATACATGTATTTGGAACTCTAAATCAAACACTGTTCGTGCTAGCTCTTTGAAACTTGACACAACAAAGCAGTTTCAAGTTCTATCTCTATGGTTTGTTTGCTATTGATGTAGCCCTAAGCAGAGACTGGCGAAAATCACTTTCATGGAAAGGGGTTGCCAAGCTTCCAAAAAACTACGAGTTGCCTGAAATCTCAGCAAACATTTTTTCACCCAATCTTGATGATTCTTTCAGGTAATGATCAGTACACCAAAACCACTTGGCTCACCGAATTTCGTTCTTCTAGGTGAAACCGTTCGTTTGCAGTAACCGTTTTCATTTTTAGGTTTCACTCTGTTTTCTCCTATAGGGATCCATGTATTTGGAACTCTAAATCAAACACGGTTTGTGCTAGCTCTTTGAAACTTGACAAAATAAAGCAGTTTTAAGTTCTATCTCTATGGTTTGTTTGCTGTTGATGTAGCCCTAAGCAGAGACTGGGGTAAATCACTTTCATAAAAAGGGGTTGCCAAGCTTCTGAAAAACTACGAGTTGCCTGAAATCTCAGCAAACATTTTTTCACCCAATCTTGATGATACTTTCAGGTAATGATCAGTACACCAAAACCACTTGGCTTACCCAATTTCGTTCTTCTAGGTTAAACCGTTCGTTTGCAGTAACCGTTTTCATTTTTAGGTTTCACTCTGTTTTCTCCTATAGGGATACATGTATTTGGATCTCTAAATCAAACACGGTTTGTGCTAGCTCTTTGAAACTTTGCCACAGTAAAGCAGTTTCAAGTTCTATCTCTATGGTTTGTTTGCTGTTGATGTAGCCCTAAGCAGAGACTGGCGAAAATCACTTTCATGGAAAGGGGTTGCCAAGCTTCCAAAAAACTACGAGTTGCCTGAAATCTCGGCAAACATTTTTTCACCCTATCTTGATGATTCTTTCAGGTAATGATCAGTACACCAATACCACTTGGCTCACCAAATTTCGTTCTTCTAGGTTAAACCGTTCGTTTGCAGTAACCGTTTTCATTTTTAGGTTTCACTCTGTTTTCTCCTATACGGATCCATGTATTTGGAACTCTAAATCAAACACGGTTTGTGCTAGCTCTTTGAAACTTGACACAATAAAGCAGTTTCAAGTTCTATCTCTATGGTTTGTTTGCTGGTATGTAGCCCTAAGCAGAGACTGGCGAAAATCACTTTCATGGAAAGGGGTTGCCAAGCTTCCAAAAAACTACGAGTTTCCTGAAATCTCAGCAAACATTTTTTCACCCAATCTTGATGATTCTTTCAGGTAATGATCTGTACACCAAAACCACTTGGATCACCAAATTTCGTTCTTCTAGGTTAAACCGTTCGTTTGCAGTAACCGTTTTCAATTTTAGGTTTCACTCTGTTTTCTCCTATAGGGATACATGTATTTGGAACTCTAAATTAAACAGGGTTTGTGCTAGTTCATTGAAACTTGGCACATTAAAGCAGTTTCAAGTTCTATCTGTATGGTTTCTTTGCTGTTGATGTAGCCCTAAGCAGAGACTGGCGAAAATCACTTTCATGGAAAGGGGTTGCCAAGCTTCCAAAAATCTACGAGTTGCCTGAAATCTCAGCAAACATTTTTTCACCCAATCTTGATGATTCTTTCAGGTAATGATCAGTACACCAAAACAACTTGGCTCACCAAATTTCGTTCTTCTAGGTTAAACCGTTTGTTTGCAGTAACCGTTTTCATTTTTAGGTTTCACTCTGTTTTCTCCTATAGGGATACATGTATTTGGAACTCTAAATCAAACGCGGTTTGTGCTAGCTCTTTGAAACTTGACACAATAAAGCAGGTTCAGTTTCTATCTCTATGGTTTGTTTGCTGTTGATGTAGCCCTAAGCAGAGACTGGCGAAAATCACTTTCATGGAAAGGGGTTGCGAATCTTCCAAAAAACTACGAGTTGCCTGAAATCTCAGAAAACATTTTTTCACCCAATCTTGATGATTCTTTCAGGTAATGATCAGTACACCAAAACCACTTGGCTCACCAAATTTCGTACTTCTAGGTTAAACCGTTCGTTTGCAGTAACTGTTTTCATTTTTAGGTTTCACTCTGTTTTCTCCTACAGGGATACATGTATTTGGAACTCTAAATCAAACACGGTTTGTGCTAGCTCTTTGAAACTTGACACAATAAAGCAGTTTCAAGTTCTATCTCTATGGTTTGTTTGCTGTTGATGTAGCCCTAAGCAGAGACTGGCGAAAATCACTTTCATGGAAAGGGGTTGCCAAGCTTCCAAAAAACTACGAGTTGCCTGAAATCTCAGCAAACATTTTTTCACCCAAACTTGATGATTCTTTCAGGTAATGATCAGTACACCAAAACCACTTGGCTCACCAAATTTGGTTCATCTCGGTTAAACCGTTCGTTTGCAGTAAACGTTTTCATTTTTAGGTTTCACTCTGTTTTCTTCTATACGGATACATGTATTTGGAACTCTAAATTAAACACGGTTTGTGCTAGCTCTTTGAAACTTGACACAATAAAGCAGTTTCAAGTTCTATCTCTATGGTTTGTTTGCTGTTGATGTAGCCCTAAGCAGAGACTGGCGAAAATCACTTTAATGGAAAGGAGTTGCCAAGCTTCCAAAAAACTACGAGTTGCCTGAAATCTCAGCAAACATTTTTTCACCCAATCTTGATGATTCTTTCAGGTAATGATCAGTACACCAAAACCACTTGGCTCACCGAATTTCGTTCTTCTAGGTGAAACCGTTCGTTTGCAGTAACCGTTTTCATTTTTAGGTTTCACTCTGTTTTCTCCTATAGGGATCCATGTATTTGGAACTCTAAATCAAACACGGTTTGTGCTAGCTCTTTGAAACTTGACAAAATAAAGCAGTTTTAAGTTCTATCTCTATGGTTTGTTTGCTGTTGATGTAGCCCTAAGCAGAGACTGGGGTAAATCACTTTCATAAAAAGGGGTTGCCAAGCTTCTGAAAAACTACGAGTTGCCTGAAATCTCAGCAAACATTTTTTCACCCAATCTTGATGATACTTTCAGGTAATGATCAGTACACCAAAACCACTTGGCTTACCCAATTTCGTTCTTCTAGGTTAAACCGTTCGTTTGCAGTAACCGTTTTCATTTTTAGGTTTCACTCTGTTTTCTCCTATAGGGATACATGTATTTGGATCTCTAAATCAAACACGGTTTGTGCTAGCTCTTTGAAACTTTGCACAGTAAAGCAGTTTCAAGTTCTATCTCTATGCTTTGTTTGCTGTTGATGTAGCCCTAAGCAGAGACTGGCGAAAATCACTTTCATGGAAAGGGGTTGCCAAGCTTCCAAAAAACTACGAGTTGCCTGAAATCTCGGCAAACATTTTTTCACCCTATCTTGATGATTCTTTCAGGTAATGATCAGTACACCAATACCACTTGGCTCACCAAATTTCGTTCTTCTAGGTTAAACCGTTCGTTTGCAGTAACCGTTTTCATTTTTAGGTTTCACTCTGTTTTCTCCTATACGGATCCATGTATTTGGAACTCTAAATCAAACACGGTTTGTGCTAGCTCTTTGAAACTTGACACAATAAAGCAGTTTCAAGTTCTATCTCTATGGTTTGTTTGCTGGTATGTAGCCCTAAGCAGAGACTGGCGAAAATCACTTTCATGGAAAGGGGTTGCCAAGCTTCCAAAAAACTACGAGTTTCCTGAAATCTCAGCAAACATTTTTTCACCCAATCTTGATGATTCTTTCAGGTAATGATCTGTACACCAAAACCACTTGGATCACCAAATTTCGTTCTTCTAGGTTAAACCGTTCGTTTGCAGTAACCGTTTTCAATTTTAGGTTTCACTCTGTTTTCTCCTATAGGGATACATGTATTTGGAACTCTAAATTAAACAGGGTTTGTGCTAGTTCATTGAAACTTGGCACATTAAAGCAGTTTCAAGTTCTATCTGTATGGTTTCTTTGCTGTTGATGTAGCCCTAAGCAGAGACTGGCGAAAATCACTTTCATGGAAAGGGGTTGCCAAGCTTCCAAAAATCTACGAGTTGCCTGAAATCTCCGCAAACATTTTTTCACCCAATCTTGATGATTCTTTCAGGTAATGATCAGTACACCAAAACAACTTGGCTCACCAAATTTCGTTCTTCTAGGTTAAACCGTTTGTTTGCAGTAACCGTTTTCATTTTTAGGTTTCACTCTGTTTTCTCCTATAGGGATACATGTATTTGGAACTCTAAATCAAACGCGGTTTGTGCTAGCTCTTTGAAACTTGACACAATAAAGCAGGTTCAGTTTCTATCTCTATGGTTTGTTTGCTGTTGATGTAGCCCTAAGCAGAGACTGGTGAAAATCACTTTAATGGAAAGGGGTTGCGAATCTTCCAAAAAACTACGAATTGCCTGAAATCTCAGAAAACATTTTTTCACCCAATCTTGATGATTCTTTCAGGTAATGATCAGTACACCAAAACCACTTGGCTCACCAAATTTCGTTCTTCTAGGTTAAACCGTTCGTTTGCAGTAACTGTTTTCATTTTTAGGTTTCACTCTGTTTTCTCCTACAGGGATACATGTATTTGGAACTCTAAATCAAACACGGTTTGTGCTAGCTCTTTGAAACTTGACACAATAAAGCAGTTTCAAGTTCTATCTCTATGGTTTGTTTGCTGTTGATGTAGCCCTAAGCAGAGACTGGCGAAAATCACTTTCATGGAAAGGGGTTGCCAAGCTTCCAAAAAACTACGAGGTGCCTGAAATCTCAGCAAACATTTTTTCACCCAAACTTGATGATTCTTTCAGGTAATGATCAGTACACCAAAACCACTTGGCTCACCAAATTTCGTTCTTGTAGGTTAAACCGTTCGTTTGCAGTAACCGTTTTCATTTTTAGGTTTCACTCTGTTTTCTCCTATAGGGATACATGTATTTCGAACTCTAAATCAAACACGGTTTGTGCTAGCTCTTTGAAACTTGACATAATAAAGCAGTTTCAAGTTCTATCTCTATGGTTTATTTGCTGTTGATGTAACCCTAAGCAGAGACTGACGAAAATCACTTTCATGGAAAGCGGTTGCCAAGCTTCCAAAAAACTACGAGTTGCCTGAAATCTCAGCAGACATTTTTTCACCCAATCTTGATGATTCTTTCAGGTAATGATCAGTACACCAAAACCACTTGGCTCACCCAATTTCGTTCTTCTAGGTTAAACCGTTCGTTTGCAGTAACCGTTTTCATTTTTAGGTTTCACTCTGTTTTGTCCTGTATGGATACATGTATTTGGAACTCTAAATCAAATACGGTTTGTGCTAGCTCTTTGAAACTTGACACAATAAAGCAGTTTCAAGTTCTATCTCTATGGTTTGTTTGCTGTTGATGTAGCCCTAAGCAGAGACTGGCGAAAATCACTTTCATGGAAAGGGGTTGCCAAGCTTCCAAAAAAACTACGAGTTGCCTGAAATCTCGGCAAACATTTTTTCACCCTATCTTGATGATTCTTTCAGGTAATGATCAGTACACCAATACCACTTGGCTCACCAAATTTCGTTCTTCTAGGTTAAACCGTTTGTTTGCAGTAACCGTTTTCATTTTTAGGTTTCACTCTGTTTTCTCCTATAGGGATACATGTATTTGGAACTCTAAATCAAACGCGGTTTGTGCTAGCTCTTTGAAACTTGACACAATAAAGCAGGTTCAGTTTCTATCTCTATGGTTTGTTTGCTGTTGATGTAGCCCTAAGCAGAGACTGGTGAAAATCACTTTCATGGAAAGGGGTTGCGAATCTTCCAAAAAACTACGAGTTGCCTGAAATCTCAGAAAACATTTTTTCACCCAATCTTGATGATTCTTTCAGGTAATGATCAGTACACCAAAACCACTTGGCTCACCAAATTTCGTTCTTCTAGGTTAAACCGTTCGTTTGCAGTAACTGTTTTCATTTTTAGGTTTCACTCTGTTTTCTCCTAAAGGGATACATGTATTTGGAACTCTAAATCAAACACGGTTTGTGCTAGCTCTTTGAAACTTGACACAATAAAGCAGTTTCAAGTTCTATCTCTATGGTTTGTTTGCTGTTGATGTAGCCCTAAGCAGAGACTGGCGAAAATCACTTTCATGGAAAGGGGTTGCCAAGCTTCCAAAAAACTACGAGGTGCCTGAAATCTCAGCAAACATTTTTTCACCCAAACTTGATGATTCTTTCAGGTAATGATCAGTACACCAAAACCACTTGGCTCACCAAATTTGGATCATCTAGGTTAAACCGTTCGTTTGCAGTAACCGTTTTCATTTTTAGGTTTCACTCTGTTTTCTTCTATACGGATACATGTATTTGGAACTCTAAATCAAACACGGTTTGTGCTAGCTCTTTGAAACTTGACACAATAAAGCAGTTTCAAGTTCTATCTCTATGGTTTGTTTGCTGTTGATGTAGCCCTAAGCAGAGACCGGCGAAAATCACTTTCATGGAAAGGGGTTGCCAAGCTTCCAAAAAATACGAGGTTGCCTGAAATCTCAGCAAACATTTTTTTCACCCAATCTTGATGATTCTTTCAGGTAATGATCAGTACACCAAAACCACTTGGGTCACCAAATTTCGTTCTTCTAGGTTTAAACCGTTCGTTTTCAGTAACCATTTTCATTTTTAGGTTACACTCTGTTTTTCTTCTATAGGGATACATGTATTTGGAACTCTAAATCAAACACGGTTTGTGCTAGCTCTTTGAACTTGACACAATAAAGCAGTTTCAAGTTCTATCTCTATGGTTTGTTTGCTGTTGATGTAGCCCTAAGCAGAGACTGCCGAAAATCACTTACATGGAAAGGGGTTGCCAAGCTTCCAAAAACTAGGAGTTGCTGAAATCTCAGCAAACATTTTTTCACCCAATCTTGATGATTCTTTCAGGTAATGATCAGTACACCAATACCACTTGGCTCACCAAATTTCGTTCTTCTAGGTTAAACCGTTCGTTTGCAGTAACCGTTTTCATTTTTAGGTTTCACTCTGTTTTCTCCTATACGGATCCATGTATTTGGAACTCTAAATCAAACACGGTTTGTGCTAGCTCTTTGAAACTTGACACAATAAAGCAGTTTCAAGTTCTATCTCTATGTTTGTTTGCTGGTATGTAGCCCTAAGCAGAGACTGGCGAAAATCACTTTCATGGAAAGGGGTTGCCAAGCTTCCAAAAAACTACGAGTTTCCTGAAATCTCAGCAAACATTTTTCACCCAATCTTGATGATTCTTTCAGGTAATGATCTGTACACCAAAACCACTTGGCTCACCAAATTTCGTTCTTCTAGGTTAAACCGTTCGTTTGCAGTAACCGTTTTCAATTTTAGGTTTCACTCTGTTTTCTCCTATAGGGATACATGTATTTGGAACTCTAAATTAAACAGGGTTTGTGCTAGTTCTTTGAAACTTGGCACATTAAAGCAGTTTCAAGTTCTATCTGTATGGTTTCTTTGCTGTTGATGTAGCCCTAAGCAGAGACTGGCGAAAATCACTTTCATGGAAAGGGGTTGCCAAGCTTCCAAAAATCTACGAGTTGCCTGAAATCCCAGCAAACATTTTTTCACCCAATCTTGATGATTCTTTCAGGTAATGATCAGTACACCAAAACAACTTGGCTCACCAAATTTCGTTCTTCTAGGTTAAACCGTTTGTTTGCAGTAACCGTTTTCATTTTTAGGTTTCACTCTGTTTTCTCCTATAGGGATACATGTATTTGGAACTCTAAATCAAAGGCGGTTTGTGCTAGCTCTTTGAAACTTGACACAATAAAGCAGGTTCAGTTTCTATCTCTATGGTTTGTTTGCTGTTGATGTAGCCCTAAGCAGAGACTGGTGAAAATCATTCATGGAAAGGGGTTGCAGAATCTTCCAAAAAACTACGAGTTGCCTGAAATTCTCAGAAAACATTTTTTCACCCATCTTGATGATTCTTTCAGGTAATGATCAGTACACCAAAACCACTTGGCTCACCAAATTCGTTCTTCTAGGTTAAACCGTTCGTTTGCAGTAACTGTTTTCATTTTAGGTTTCACTCTGTTTTCTCCTACAGGGATACATGTATTTGGAACTCTAAATCAAACACGGTTTGTGCTAGCTCTTTGAAACTTGACACAATAAAGCAGTTTCAAGTTCTATCTCTATGGTTTGTTTGCTGTTGATGTAGCCCTAAGCAGAGACTGGCGAAAATCACTTTCATGGAAAGGGGTTGCCAGCTTCCAAAAAACTACGAGGTGCCTGAAATCTCAGCAAACATTTTTTTCACCCAAACTTGATGATTCTTTCAGGTAATGATCAGTACACCAAACCACTTGGCTCACCAAATTTGGATCATCTAGGTTAAACCGTTCGTTTGCAGTAACCGTTTTCATTTTTAGGTTTCACTCTGTTTTCTTCTATACGGATACATGTATTTGGAACTCTAATCAACACGGTTTTGTGCTAGCTCTTTGAAACTTGACACAATAAAGCAGTTTCAAGTTCTATCTCTATGGTTTGTTTGCTGTTGATGTAGCCCTAAGCAGAGACTGGCGAAAATCACTCTTCATGCATGGAAAGGGGTTGCCAAGCTTCCAAAAAACTACGAATGCCTGAAATCTCAGCAAACATTTTTTCACCCAATCTTGATGATTCCTTCAGGTAATGATCAGTACACTAAAACAACTTGGCTCCCCAAAGTTTGTTCTTCTAGGTTAAACCGTTCGTTTGCAGTAACCGTTTTCAATTTTATGTTTCATTCTGTTTTCTTCTATAGAGATACATGTATTTGGAACTGTAAATCAAACATGGTTTGTTCTAGCTCTCTGAAACTTGACACAATAAAGCAGTTCCAAGTTCTATCTCTATGGTTTGTTTGCTTATGATGTAGCCCTAAGAAGAGACTGGCGAAAATCACTTTCATGGAAAGGGGTTGCCAAGCTTCCAAAAAACTACGAGTTGCCTGAAATCTCAGCAAACATTTTTTCACCCAATCTTGATGATTCTTTCAGGTAATGATCAGTACACCAAAAACACTTGGCTCACCAAATTTCGTTCTTGTAGGTTAAACCGTTCGTTTGCAGTAACCGTTTTCATTTTTAGGTTTCACTCTGTTTTCTCCTATAGGGATACATGTATTTCGAACTCTAAATCAAACACGGTTTGTGCTAGCTCTTTGAAACTTGACATAATAAAGCAGTTTCAAGTTCTATCTCTATGGTTTGTTTGCTGTTGATGTAGCCTTAAGCAGAGACTGCCGAAAATCACTTTCATGGAAAGGGGTTGCCAAGCTTCCATAAAACTACGAGTTGCCTGATATTTCAGCAAACATTTTTTCACCCAATCTTGATGATTCTTTCAGGTAATGATCAGTACACCAAAACCACTTGGCTCACCAAATTTCGTTCTTCTAGGTTAAACCGTTCGTTTGCAGTAACCGTTTTCATTTTTAGGTTTCACTCTGTTTTGTCCTGTAGGGATACATGTATTTGGAACTCTAAATCAAATACGGTTTGTGCTAGCTCTTTGAAACTTGACACAATAAAGCAGTTTCAAGTTCTATCTCTATGGTTTGTTTGCTGTTGATGTAGCCCTAAGCAGAGACTGGCGAAAATCACTTTCATCGAAAGGGGTTGCCAAGCTTCCAAAAAACTACGAGTTGCCTGGAATCTCAGCAAACCTTTTTTCACCCAATCTTGATGATTCTTTCAGGTAATGATCAGTACACCAAAATTACTTGGCTCACCAAATTTCATTCTTCTAGGTTAAACCGTTCGTTTGCAGTAACCGTTTTCATTTTTAGATTTCCCTCTGTTTTCTCCTATAGGGATACATGTATTTGGAACTCTAAATGAATCACGGTTTGTGCTAGCTCTTTGAAACTTGACACAATAAAGCAGTTTCAGGTTCTATCTCTATGGTTTGTTTGCTGTTGATGTAGCCCTAAGCAGAGACTGGCGAAAATCACTTTCATTTAAAGGGGTTGCCAAGCTTCCAAAAAACTACTAGATGCCTGAAATCTCAGCAAACATTTTTTCTCCCAATCTTGATGATTCTTTCAGGTAATGATCAGTACACCAAAACCACTTGCCTCACCAAATTTCGTTCTTCTTTGTTAAACCGTTCGTTTGCAGTAACCGTTTTCATTTGTAGGTTGCACTCTGTTTTCTCCTAGAGGGATACATGTATTTGGAACTCTAAATCAAACACGGTTTGTGCTAGCTCTTTGAAACTTGACACAATAAAGCAGTTTCAAGTTCTAACTCTATGGTTTTTTTGCTGTTGATGTAGCCCTAAGCAGAGACTGGCGAAAATCACTTTCATGGAAAGGGGTTGCCAAGTTTCCAAAAAACTACGAGTTGCCTGAAATCTCAACAAATAATTTTTCACCCAATCTTGATGATTCGTTCAGGTAATGATCAGTACACCAAAATCACTTGGCTCACCAAATTTCGTTCTTCTAGGTTAAACCGTTCGTTTGCAGTAACCGTTTCCATTTTTAGGTTTCACTCTGTTTTCTCCTACAGGGATACATGTATTTGGAACTCTAAATCAAACACGGTTTGTGCTAGCTCTTTGAAACTTGACACAATAAAGCAGTTTCAAGTTCTATCTCTATGGTTTGTTTGATGTTGATGTAGCCCTAAGCAGAGACTGGCGAAAATCACTTTCATGGAAAGGGGTTGCCAAGCATCCAAAAAACTACGAGTTTCCTGAAATCTCAGCAAACGTTTTTTCACCCAATCTTGATGATTCTTTCAGGTAATGATCAGTACACCAAAACCACTTGGCTCACCAAATTTCGTTCTTCTAGGTTAAACCGTTCGTTTGAAATAACCGTTTTCATTTTTAGGTTTCACTCTGTTTTCTCCTATAGGGATACATGTATTTGGAACTCTAAATCAAACACGGTTTGTGCTAGCTCTTTGGAACTTGACAAAATAAAGCAGTTTCAAGTTCTACCTCTTTGGTTTGTTTGCTGTTGATGTAGCCCTAAGCAGAGACTGGCGAAAATCACTTTCATGGAAAGGGGTTGCCAAGCTTCCATAAAACTACGAGTTGCCTGAAATTTCAGCAAACGTTTTTTCACCCAATCTTGATGATTCTTTCAGGTAATGATCAGTACACCAAAACCACTTGGCTCACCAAATTTCGTTCTTCTACGTTAAACCGTTCGTTTGCAGTAACCGTTTTCATTTTTAGGTTTCACTCTGTTTTCTCCTATAGGGATACATGTATTTGGAACTCTAAATCAAACACGGTTTGTGCTAGCTCTTTGAAACTTGACACAATAAAGCAGTTTCAAGTTCTATCTCTATGGTTTGTTTGCTGTTGGTGTAGCCCTAAGCAGAGACTGGCGAAAATCACTTTCATTTCAAGGGGTTGCCAAGCTTCCAAAAAACTACGAGTTGCCTGAAATCTCAGAAAACATTTTTTTCACCCAATCTTGATGATTCTTTCAGGTAATGATCAGTACACCAAAACCACTTGGCTCACCAAATTTCGTTCTTCTAGGTTAAACCGTTCGTTTGCAGTAAGCGTTTTCATTTTTAGGTTTCACTCTGTTTTCTCCTATAGAGATACATGTATTTGGAACTCTAAATCAAACACGGTTTGTTCTAGCTCTTTGAAACTTGACACAATTAAGCAGTTTCAAGTTCCATCTCTATGGTTTGTTTGCTGTTGAAGTAGCCCTAAGCAGAGACTGGCAAAAATCACTTTCATGGAAAGGGGTTGCCAAGCTTCTAAACAACTACGAGTTGCCTGAAATTTCAGCAAACACTTTTTCACCCAATCTTGATGATTCTTTCAGGTACTGATCAGTACACCAAAACCACTTGGCTCACCAAATTTCGTTTTGCTAGGTTAAATTGTTCGTTTGCAGTAACCGTTTCCATTTTTAGGTTTCACTGTGTTTTCTCCTATAGAGATACATGCATTTGAAGCTCTAAATCAAACACGGTTTGTGCTAGCTCTTTGAAACTTGACACAATAAAGCAGTTTCAAGTTCTCTCTCTATGGTTTGTTTGCTGTTTATGTAGCCCTAAGCAGAGACTGGCGAAAATCACTTTCATGGAAAGGGGTTGCCAAGCTTCCAAAAAACTACGAGTTGTTTGAAATCTCAGCAAACATTTTTTCACCCAATCTTGATGATTCTTTCAGGTAATGATCTGTAAACCAAAACCACTTGGCTCTCCAAATTTCGTTCTTCTAGGTTAAACCGTTCGTTTGCAGTAACCGTTTTCATTTTTAGGTTTCACTGTGTTTTCTCCTATAGGGATACATGTATTTGGAACTCTAAATAAAACACGGTTTGTGCTAGCTCTTTAAAACTTGACACAATAAAGCAGTTTCAAGTTCTATCTCTATGGTTTGTTTGCTGTTGATGTAGCCCTAAGCAGAGACTGGCGAAAATCACTTTCATGGAAAGGGGTTGCCAAGCTTTCAAAAAACTACGTATGCCTGAAATCTCAGCAAACATTTTTTCACCCAATCTTGATGATTCTTTCAGGTAATGATCAGTAAACCAAAACCACTTGGGTCACCAAATTTCGTTCTTCTAGGTAAAACCGTTCGTTTGCAGAAACCGTTTCAAATTTTAGGTTTCACTCTGTTTTCTCCTATAGGGATACATGTATTTGGAACTCTAAATCAAACACGGTTTGTGCTAGCTCTTTGAAACTTGACACAATAAAGCAGTTTCAAGTTCTATCTCTATGGTTTGTTTGCTGTTGATGTAGCCCTAAGCAGAGACTGGCGAAAATCACTTACATCGAAAGGGGTTGCCAAGCTTCAAAAAAACTACGAGTTGCCTGAAATCTCAGCAAACATTTTTTCACCCAATCTTGATGAGTCTTTCAGGTAATTATCAGTACACCAAAACCACTTGGCTCACCAAATTTCGTTCTTCTAGGTTAAACCGTTCCTTTGCACTAACCGTTTCCATTATTAGGTTTCACTCTGTTTTCTCCTATAGGGATACATGTATTTGGAACTCTAAATCAAACACGGTTTGTGCTAGCTCTTTGAAACTTGACACAATTAATCAGCTTCAAGTTCTATCTCTATGGTTTGTTTGCTGTTGATGTAGCCCTAAGCAGAGACTGGCGAAAATCACTTTCATTTAAAGGGGTTGCCAACCTTCCAAAAAACTACAAGTTGCCTGAAATCTCAGCAAACACTTTTTCATCCAATCTTGATGATTCTTTCAGGTACTGATCAGTACACCAAAACCACTTGGCTCACCAAATTTCGTTCTTCTAGGTTAAACCGTTCGTTTGCAGTAACCGTTTCCATTTTTAGGTTTCACTCTGTTTTTTCCTATAGGGATACATGTATTTGGAACTCTAAATCAAACACGGTTTGTGCTAGCTCTTTGAAACTTGACACAATAAAGCAGTTTCAAGTTCTATCTCTATGGTTTGTTTGCTGTTGATGTAGCCCTAAGCAGAGACTGGCGAAAATCACTTACATCGAAAGGGGTTGCCAAGCTTCAAAAAAACTACGAGTTGCCTGAAATCTCAGCAAACATTTTTTCACCCAATCTTGATGAGTCTTTCAGGTAATTATCAGTACACCAAAACCACTTGGCTCACCAAATTTCGTTCTTCTAGGTTAAACCGTTCCTTTGCACTAACCGTTTCCATTATTAGGTTTCACTCTGTTTTCTCCTATAGGGATACATGTATTTGGAACTCTAAATCAAACACGGTTTGTGCTAGCTCTTTGAAACTTGACACAATTAATCAGCTTCAAGTTCTATCTCTATGGTTTGTTTGCTGTTGATGTAGCCCTAAGCAGAGACTGGCGAAAATCACTTTCATTTAAAGGGGTTGCCAACCTTCCAAAAAACTACGAGTTGCCTGAAATCTCAGCAAACACTTTTTCATCCAATCTTGATGATTCTTTCAGGTACTGATCAGTACACCAAAACCACTTGGCTCACCAAATTTCGTTCTTCTAGGTTAAACCGTTCGTTTGCAGTAACCGTTTCCATTTTTAGGTTTCACTCTGTTTTTTCCTATAGGGATACATGTATTTGGAACTCTAAATCAAACACGGTTTGTGCTAGCTCTTTGAAACTTGACACAATAAAGCAGTTTCAAGTTCTATCTCTATGGTTTGTTTGCTGTTGATGTAGCCCTAAGCAGAGACTGGCGAAAATCACTTTCATGGAAAGGGGTTGCCAAGCTTCCAAAAAACTACGAGTTTTCTGAAATTTCAGCAAACATTTTTTCACCCAATCTTGATGATTCTTTCAGGTAATGATCAGGACACCAAAACCACTTGGCTCACCAAATTTCGTTGTTCTAGGTTAAACCGTTTGTTTGCAGTAACCGTTTTCATTTTTAGGTTTCACTGTGTTTTCTCCTATAGGGACACATGTATTTGGAACTCTAAATGAAACTCGGTTTGTGCTAGCTCTTTGAAACTTGACACAATAAAGCAGTTTCGAGTTCTATCTCTATGGTTTGTTTGCTGTTGATGTAGCCCTAAGCAGAGACTGGCAAAAATCACTTTCTTGGAAAGGGGTTGCCAAGCTTCCAAAAAACTACGAGTTTCCTGAAATCTCAGCAAAAATTTTTTCACCCAATCTTGATGATTCTTTCAGGTAATGATCAGTACACCAAAACCACTTGGCTCACCAAATTTCGATCGTCTAGGTTAAACCGTTCGTTTGCAGAAACCGTTTCAAATTTTAGGTTTCACTCTGTTTTCTCCTATAGGGATACATGTATTTGGAACTCTAAATCAAATACGGTTTTTGCTAGCTCTTTGAAACTTGACACAATAAAGCAGTTTCTAGTTCTATCTCTATGGTTTGTTTGCTGTTGATGTAGCCCTAAGCAGAGACTGGCGAAAATCACTTTCATTTAAAGGGGTTGCCAGCTTCCAAAAAACTACGAGTTGCCTGAAATCTCAGCAAACATTTTTTCACCCAATCTTGATTCTTTCAGGTACTGATCAGTACACCAAAACCACTTGGCTCACCAAATTTCGTTCTTCTAGGTTAAACCGTTCGTTTGCAGTAACCGTTTTCATTTTTAGGTTTCACTCTGTTTTCTCCTATAGGGATACATGTATTTGGAACTCTAAATCAAACACGGTTTGTGCTAGCTCTTTGAAACTTTACACAATAAAGCAGTTTCAAGTTATGTCTCTATGGTTTGTTTGCTGTTGATGTAGCCCTAAGCAGAGACTGGCGAAAATCCCTTTCATGGAAAGGGGTTGCCAAGCTTCCAAAAAACTACGACTTGCCTGAAATCTCAGCAAACATTTTTTCACCCAATCTTGATGATTCTTTCAGGTAATGATCAGTACACCAAAACCACTTGGCTCACCAAATTTCGTTCTTCTAGGTTAAACCGTTCGTTTGCTGTAACCGTTTTCATTTTTAGGTTTCACTCTGTTTTCTCCTATAGGGATACATGTATTTGGAACTCTAAATCAAACACGGTTTGTGCTAGCTCTTTGAAACTTGACACAATAAAGCAGTTTCTAGTTCTATCTCTATGGTTTGTTTGCTGTTGATGTAGCCCTAAGCAGAGACTGGCGAAAATCACTTTCATGGAAAGGGGTAGCCAAGGTTCCAAAACACTACGAGTTGCCTGAAACCTCAGCAAACATTTTTTCACCCAATCATGATGATTCTTTCAGTTAATCATCAGTACACCAAAACCACTTGGCTCACCAAATTTCGTTATTCTAGGTTAAACCGTTCGTTTGCAGTAACCGTTTTCATTTTTAGGTTTCACTCTGTTTTCTCGTATAAGGATACACGTATTTGGAACTCTAAATCAAACACGGTTTGCTAGCTCTTTGAAACTTGACACAATAAAGCAGTTTCAAGTTCTATCTCTATGGTTTGTTTCCTGTTGATGTAGCCCTAAGCATATACTGGCGAAAATCACTTTCATTTAAAGGGGTTGCCAAGCTTCCAGAAAAATACGAGTTGCCTGAAATCTCAGCAAACATTTTTTCACCCAATCTTGATGATTCTTTCAGGTACTGCTCAGTACACCAAAACCACTTGGCTCACCAAATTTCGTTCTTCTAGGTTAAACCGTTCGTTTGCAGTAACCGTTTTCAATTTTAGGTTTCACTCTGTTTTCTCCTATAGTGATACATGTATTTGGAACTCTAAATCAAACACGGTTTGTGATAGCTCTTTGAAACTTGACACAATTAAGCAGTTTCAAGTTCTATCTCTATGGTTTGTTTGCTGTTGATGTAGCCCTAAGCAGAGACTGGCGAAAATCACTTTCATGGAAAGGGGTTGCAAAGCTTCCAAAAAACTACGAGTTGCCTGAAATCTCAGCAAACATTTTTTCACCCAATCTTGATGATTCTTTCAGGTAATGATCAGTACACCAAAACCACTTGGCTCACCAAATTTCGTTCTTCTAGGTTAAACCGTTCGTTTGCAGTAACCGTTTTCATTTTTAGGTTTCACTCTGTTTTCTCCTATAGGGATACATGTATTTGGAACTCTAAATCAAACACGGTTTGTGTTAGCTCTTTGAAACTTGACACAACAAGGCAGTTTTAAGTTCTGTCTCTATGGTTTGTTTGCTGTTGATGTAGCCCTAAGCAGAGACTGTCGAAAATCACTTTCATTTAAAGGGGTTGCCAAGTTTCCAAAAAACTACGAGTTTCCTAAAATCTCAGCAAACATTTTTTCACCCAATATTGATGATTCTTTCAGGTAATGATCAGTACACCAAAACCACTTGGCTCACCAAATTTCGTTCTTCTAGGTTAAACCATTCGTTTGCAGTAACCGTTTTCATTTTTAGGTTTCACTCTGTTTTCTCCTATAGGGATACATGTATTTGGAACTCTAAATCAAACACGGTTTGTGCTAGCTCTTTGAAACTTGACACAATAAAGCAGTTTCAAGTTCTATCTCTATGGTTTGTTTCCTGTTGATGTAGCCCTAAGCAGAGACTGGCGAAAATCACTTTCATGGAAAGGGGTTGCCAAGGTTCCAAACACTACAAGTTGCCTGAAAATTCAGCAAACATTTTTTCACCCAATCTTGATGAATTTTTCAGTTAATGATCAGTACACCAAAACCACTTGGCTCACCAAATTTCGTTCTTCTAGGTAAACCGTTCGTTTGCAGTAACTGTTTTCATTTTTAGGTTTCACTCTGTTTTCTCCTATAGGGATACATGTATTTGGAACTCTAAATCAAACACGGTTTGTGCTAGCTATTTGAAACTTGACACAATAAAGCGGTTTCAAGTTCTATCTCTATGGTTTTTTGCTGTTGATGTAGCCCTAAGCAGAGACTGGCAAAAATCCCTTTCATTTAAAGGGGTTGCCAACCTTCCAAAAAACTATGAGTTGCCTGAAATCTCAGCAAACATTTTTTCACCCAATCTTGATGATTCTTTCAGGTAATGATCAGTACACCAAAACCACTTGGCTCACCAAATTTCGTTTTTTAGGTTAAACCGTTCGTTTGCAATAACCGTTTTCATTTTAAGTTTTCACTCTGTTTTCTCCTATAGGGATACATGTATTTGGAACTCTAAATCAAACACGGTTTGTGCTAGCTCTTTGAAACTTGACACAATAAAGCAGATTCAAGTTCTATCTATATGGTTTGTTTGCTGTTTATGTAGCCCTAAGCAGAGACTGGCGAAAATCACTTTCATGGAAAGGGGTTGCCAAGGTTCCAAAACACTACGAGTTTCCTGAAACCTCAGCAAACATTTTTTCACCCTATCTTGATGGTTCTTTCAGGTAATGATCAGTACTCCAAAACCACTTGGCTCACCAAATTTCTACTTCTAGGTTAAACCGTTCGTTTGCAGTAACCGTTTTCATTTTTAGGTTTCACTCTGTTTTCTCCTATAGAGATACATGTATTTGGAACTCTAAATGAAACACGGTTTGTGCTATCTCTTTGAAACTTGACACAATAAAGCAGTTTCAAGTTCTATCTCTATGGTTTGTTTGCTGTTGATGTAGCCCTAAGCAGAGACTGGCGAAAATCACTTTAATTTAAAGGGGTTGCCAAGCTTCCAAAAAACTATGAGTTGCCTGAAATCTCAGCAAACATTTTTTCAACTAATCTTGATGATTCTTTCAGGTACTGATCAGTACACCAAAACCACTTGGCTCACCAAATTTCGTTCTTCTAGGTTAAACCGTTCGTTTGCAATAACCGTTTTCATTTTTAGGTTTCACTCTGTTTTCTTTTATAGGGATACATGTATTTGGAACTCTAAATCAAACACGGTTTGTGCTAGCTCTTTAAAACTTGACACAATAAAGCAGATTCAAGTTCTATCTATATGGTTTGTTTGCTGTTGATGTAGCCCTACGCAGAGACTGGCGAAAATCACTTTCATGAAAAGGGGTTGCCAAGGTTCCAAAACACTACGAGTTGCCTGAAACCTCGGCAAACATTTTTTCACCCAATCTTGATGATTCTTTCAGGTAATGATCAGTACACCAAAACCACTTGGCTCACCAAATTTCGTTCTTCTAGGTTAAACCGTTCGTTTGCTGTAACCGTTTTCATTTTAGGTTTCACTCTGTTTTCTCCTATAGGGATACATGTATTTGGAACTCTAAATCAAACACGGTTTGTGCTAGCTCTTTGAAACTTGACACAATAAAACAGTTTCTAGTTCTATCTCTATGGTTTGTTTGCTGTTGATGTAGCCCTAAGCAGAGACTGGCGAAAATCACTTTCATGGAAAGGGGTTGCCAAGGTTCCAAAACACTAGGAGTTGCCTGAAACCTCAGCAAACATTTTTTCACCCAATCATGATGATTCTTTCAGTTAATCATCAGTACACCAAAACCACTTGGCTCACCAAATTTCGTTATTCTAGGTTAAACCGTTCGTTTGCAGTAACCGTTTTCATTTTTAGGTTTCACTCTGTTTTCTCGTATAAGGATACACGTATTTGGAACTCTAAATCAAACACGGTTTGCGCTAGCTCTTTGAAACTTGACACAATAAAGCAGTTTCAAGTTCTATCTCTATGGTTTGTTTCCTGTTGATGTAGCCCTAAGCAGATACTGGCGAAAATCACTTTCATTTAAAGGGGTTGCCAAACTTCCAGAAAAATACGAGTTGCCTGAAATCTCAGCAAACATTTTTTCACCCAATCTTGATGATTCTTTCAGGTACTGCTCAGTACACCAAAACCACTTGGCTCACCAAATTTCGTTCTTCTAGGTTAAACCGTTCGTTTGCAGTAACCGTTTTCAATTTTAGGTTTCACTCTGTTTTCTCCTATAGTGATACATGTATTTGGAACTCTAAATCAAACACGGTTTGTGATAGCTCTTTGAAACTTGACACAATTAAGCAGTTTCAAGTTCTATCTCTATGGTTTGTTTGCTGTTGATGTAGCCCTAAGCAGAGACTGGCGAAAATCACTTTCATGGAAAGGGGTTGCAAAGCTTCCAAAAAACTACGAGTTTCCTGAAATCTCAGCAAACATTTTTTCACCCAATCTTGATGATTCTTTCAGGTAATGATCAGTACACCAAAACCACTTGGCTCACCAAATTTCGTTCTTCTAGGTTAAACCGTTCGTTTGCAGTAACCGTTTTCATTTTTAGGTTTCACTCTGTTTTCTCCTATAGGGATACATGTATTTGGAACTCTAAATCAAACACGGTTTGTGTTAGCTCTTTGAAACTTGACACAACAAGGCAGTTTTAAGTTCTGTCTCTATGGTTTGTTTGCTGTTGATGTAGCCCTAAGCAGAGACTGTCGAAAATCACTTTCATTTAAAGGGGTTGCCAAGTTTCCAAAAAACTACGAGTTTCCTAAAATCTCAGCAAACATTTTTTCACCCAATATTGATGATTCTTTCAGGTAATGATCAGTACACCAAAACCACTTGGCTCACCAAATTTCGTTCTTCTAGGTTAAACCATTCGTTTGCAGTAACCGTTTTCATTTTTAGGTTTCACTCTGTTTTCTCCTATAGGGATACATGTATTTGGAACTCTAAATCAAACACGGTTTGTGCTAGCTCTTTGAAACTTGACACAATAAAGCAGTTTCAAGTTCTATCTCTATGGTTTGTTTCCTGTTGATGTAGCCCTAAGCAGAGACTGGCGAAAATCACTTTCATGGAAAGGGGTTGCCAAGGTTCCAAACACTACAAGTTGCCTGAAAATTCAGCAAACATTTTTTCACCCAATCTTGATGAATTTTTCAGTTAATGATCAGTACACCAAAACCACTTGGCTCACCAAATTTCGTTCTTCTAGGTAAACCGTTCGTTTGCAGTAACTGTTTTCATTTTTAGGTTTCACTCTGTTTTCTCCTATAGGGATACATGTATTTGGAACTCTAAATCAAACACGGTTTGTGCTAGCTATTTGAAACTTGACACAATAAAGCGGTTTCAAGTTCTATCTCTATGGTTTTTTTGCTGTTGATGTAGCCCTAAGCAGAGACTGGCAAAAATCCCTTTCATTTAAAGGGGTTGCCAACCTTCCAAAAAACTATGAGTTGCCTGAAATCTCAGCAAACATTTTTTCACCCAATCTTGATGATTCTTTCAGGTAATGATCAGTACACCAAAACCACTTGGCTCACCAAATTTCGTTTTTTAGGTTAAACCGTTCGTTTGCAATAACCGTTTTCATTTTAAGTTTTCACTCTGTTTTCTCCTATAGGGATACATGTATTTGGAACTCTAAATCAAACACGGTTTGTGCTAGCTCTTTGAAACTTGACACAATAAAGCAGATTCAAGTTCTATCTATATGGTTTGTTTGCTGTTTATGTAGCCCTAAGCAGAGACTGGCGAAAATCACTTTCATGGAAAGGGGTTGCCAAGGTTCCAAAACACTACGAGTTTCCTGAAACCTCAGCAAACATTTTTTCACCCTATCTTGATGGTTCTTTCAGGTAATGATCAGTACTCCAAAACCACTTGGCTCACCAAATTTCTACTTCTAGGTTAAACCGTTCGTTTGCAGTAACCGTTTTCATTTTTAGGTTTCACTCTGTTTTCTCCTATAGAGATACATGTATTTGGAACTCTAAATGAAACACGGTTTGTGCTATCTCTTTGAAACTTGACACAATAAAGCAGTTTCAAGTTCTATCTCTATGGTTTGTTTGCTGTTGATGTAGCCCTAAGCAGAGACTGGCGAAAATCACTTTAATTTAAAGGGGTTGCCAAGCTTCCAAAAAACTATGAGTTGCCTGAAATCTCAGCAAACATTTTTTCAACTAATCTTGATGATTCTTTCAGGTACTGATCAGTACACCAAAACCACTTGGCTCACCAAATTTCGTTCTTCTAGGTTAAACCGTTCGTTTGCAATAACCGTTTTCATTTTTAGGTTTCACTCTGTTTTCTTTTATAGGGATACATGTATTTGGAACTCTAAATCAAACACGGTTTGTGCTAGCTCTTTAAAACTTGACACAATAAAGCAGATTCAAGTTCTATCTATATGGTTTGTTTGCTGTTGATGTAGCCCTACGCAGAGACTGGCGAAAATCACTTTCATGAAAAGGGGTTGCCAAGGTTCCAAAACACTACGAGTTGCCTGAAACCTCGGCAAACATTTTTTCACCCAATCTTGATGATTCTTTCAGGTAATGATCAGTACACCAAAACCACTTGGCTCACCAAATTTCGTTCTTCTAGGTTAAACCGTTCGTTTGCTGTAACCGTTTTCATTTTAGGTTTCACTCTGTTTTCTCCTATAGGGATACATGTATTTGGAACTCTAAATCAAACACGGTTTGTGCTAGCTCTTTGAAACTTGACACAATAAAACAGTTTCTAGTTCTATCTCTATGGTTT
>NW_027521697.1:0-59859 GCF_052094955.1 Ictidomys tridecemlineatus
GTAACCGTTTTCATTTTTAGGTTTCACTCTGTTTTCTCCTATAGGGATACATGTACTTGGAACTCTAAATCAAACACGGTTTGTGCTAGCTCTTTGAAACTTGACACAATAAATCCGTTTCAAGTTCTATCTCTATGGTTTATTTGCTGTTGATGTAGCCCTAAGCAGAGAGTGGCGAAAATCACTTTCATCGAAAGGGGTTGCCAAGCTTCCAAAAAAGTACGATTTGCCTGAAATCTCAGCAAACATTTTTTCACCCAATCCTGATGATTCTTTCAGGTAATGATCAGTACACCAAAACCACTTGGCTCACCAAATTTCGTTTTTCTATGTTAAACCGTTCGTTTGCAGTAACCGTTTTCATTTTTAGGTTTCACTCTGATTTCTCCTGTAGGGATACATGTATTTGGAACTCTAAATCAAACACGGTTTGTGCTAGCTCTTTGAAACGTGACACAATAAAGCAGTTTCAAGTTCTATCACTATGACTTGTTTGCTGTTGATGTAGCCCTAAGCAGAGACTGGCGAAAATCACTTTCATGGAAAGGGGTTGCCAAGCTTCCAAAATAGTACGAGTTGCCTGAAATCTCAGCAAACATTTTTTCACCCAATCTTGATGATTCTTTCAGGTAATGATCAGTACACCAGAACCACTTGGCTCACTAAAATTCGTTCTTCTAGGTTAAACCGTTCGTTTGCAGTAACCGTTTTCATTTTTAGGATTCACTCTGTTTTCTCCTATAGGGATACATGGATTTGGAACTGTAAATCAAACACGGTTTGTGCTAGCTCTTTGGAACTTGACACAATAAACCAGTTTCAAGTTCTATCTCTATCATTTGTTTGCTGTTGATGTAGCCCTAAGCAGAGACAGGCGAAAATCACTTTCATGGAAAAAGGTTGCCAAGCTTCCAAAAAACTACGAGTTGCCTGAAATCTCAGCCAACATTTTCTCACCCAATCTTGATGATTTTTTCATGTAATGAGCAGTACACCAAAACCACTTGGCTCACCAAATTTTGATCTTCTAGGTTAAACCGTTCGTTTGCAGTAACCGTTTTCATTTTTAGGTTTCACTCTGTTTTCTCCTATAGGGATACATGTATTTGGAACTCTAAATCAAACACGGTTTGTGCTAGCTCTTTGAAACTTGACACAATAAAGCAGTTTCAAGTTCTATCTCTATGGTTTGTTTGCTGTTGATGTAGCCCTAAGCAGAGACTGGCGAAAATCACTTTTATGGAAAAAGGTTAACAAGCTTCTAAAAAACTACGAGTTGCCTGAAATCTCAGCCAGCATTTTTTCACCCAATCTTGATGATTCCTTCAGGTAATGATCAGTACACCGAAACCACTTGGCTCACCAAATTTCGATCTTCTAGGTTAAACCGTTCGTTTGCAGTAACCGTTTACATTTTTAGGTTTCACTCTGTTTTCTCCTATAGGGATACATGTATTTTGAACTCTAAATCAAACACGGTTTGTGCTAGCTCTTTGAAACTTGACACAATAAAGCAGTTTCAAGATCTATCTCTATGGTTTGTTTTCTGTTGATGTAGCCCTAAGCAGAGACTGGCGAACATCACTTTCATGGAAACGGGTTGCAAAGCTTCCAAAAAACTACGAGTTGCCTGAAATCTCAGCAAACATTTTTCACCCAATCTTGATGATTCTTTCAGGTAATGATCAGTACACCAAAACCACTTGGCTCACCAAATTTCGTTCTTCTAGGTTAAACCGTTCGTTTGCAGTAACCGTTTTCATTTTTAGGTTTCACTCTGTTTTCTCCTATAGGGATACATGTACTTGGAACTCTAAATCAAACACGGTTTGTGCTAGCTCTTTGAAACTTGACACAATAAAGCAGTTTCAAGTTCTATCTGTATTTTTTGTTTTCTGTTGATGTAGCCCTAAGCAGAGACTGGCGAAAATCACTTTCACATAAAGGGGTTGCCAAGCTTCCAAAAAACTACGAGTTGTCTGAAATCTCAGCAAACATTTTTTCACCCAATCTTGATGATTTTTTCAGGTAATGATCAGTACACCAAAACCACTTGGCTCACCAAATTTCGTTCTTCTAGGTTAAACCGTTCGTTTGCAGTAACTGTTTTTATTTTTAGGTTTCACTCTGTTTTCTCCTATAGGGATACATGTATTTGGAACTCTAAATCAAACACGGTTCGTGCTAGCTCTTTGAAACTTGACACAATAAAGCCGTTTCAAGTTCTATCTTTATGCTTTGTTTTCTGTTGATGTAGCCCTAAGCAGAGACTGGCGAAAATCACTTTCAATGAAAGGGGTTGCCAAGCTTCCAAAAAACTAGGAGATGTCTGAAATCTCAGCCAACATTATTTCACCCAGTCTTGATGATTTTTTTACGTAATTATCAGTACACCAAAACCACTTGGCTCACCAAATTTTGTTCTTCTGGGTTAAACCGTTCATTTGCAGTAACCGTTTTCATTTTTAGGTTTCACTCTGTTTTCTCCTATAGGGATACATGTATTTGGAACTGTAAATAAAACACGGTTTTTGCTAGATCTTTGAAACTTGACACAATAAAGCAGTTTCAATTTCTATCTCTATGGTTTGTTTGCTGTTGATGTAACCCTAAGCAGAGACTGGCGAAAATCACTTTCATAGAAAGGGGTTGCCAAGCTTCCCAAAAACTACGAGTTGCCTGAAATCTCAGTAAACATTTTTTCACCCAATCTTGATCATTTTTCAGGTAATGATAAGTACACCAAAACCTCTTGGCTCACCAAATTTCGTTCTTCTAGGTTAAACCGTTCGTTTGCAGTAACCGTTTTCATTTTAGGTTTCACTCTGTTTTCTCCTATAGGAATACATGTATTTGGAACTCTAAATGAAACACGGTTTGTGCTAGCTCTCTGAAACTTGACACAATAAAGCAGTTTCAAGTTCTATCTCTATGGTTTGTTTGCTGTTGATGTAGCCCTAAGCAGAGACAGGCGAAAATTACTTTCTTGGAAAGGGTTTGCCAAGCTTCCAAAAAACTACGAGTTTCTTGAAATCTCAGCAAACATTTTTTCACCCAATCTTGATGATTCTTTCAGGTAATGATCAGTACACCAAATCCACTTGGTCACCAAATTTCGTTCTTCTAGGTTAAACTGTTCGTTTGCAGTATCCGTTTTCATTTTTAGGTTTCACTCTGTTTTCTCCTGTAGGGATACATGTATTTGGAACTCTATATCAAACACGGTTTGTGCTAGCTCTTTGAAACTTGACACAATAAAGCAGTTTCAAGTTCTATCTCTATGGTTTGTTTGCTGCTGTTGTAGCCCTAAGCAGAGACTGGCGAAAATCATTTTCATGGAAAGGGGTTGCCAAGCTTCCAAAAAACTACGAGTTGCCTGAAATCTCAGCAAATATTTTTTCACCCAATCTTGATGATTTTTTTTAGGTAATTATCAGTACACCAAAACCACTTGGCTCATCAAATTTCGTTCTTCTTGGTTAAACCGTTCATTTGCAGTAACCGTTTTCATTTTTAGGTTTCACTCTGTTTTCTCCTATAGGGATACATGTATTTGGAACTCTAAATCAAACACTGTTTGTGCTAGATCTTTGAAAGTTGACACAATAAAGCAGTTTCAAGTTCTATCTCTATGGTTTATTTGCTGTTGATGTAGCCCTAAGCAGAGACTGGCGAAAATCACTTTCATGGAAAGGGGTTGCCAATCTTCCAAAAAACTACGAGTTGCCTGAAATCTCAGCAAACATTTTTTCACCCAATCTTGATGATTCTTTCAGGTAATGATCAGGACACCAAAACCACTAGGCTCACCAAGTTTCGTTCTTCTAGGTTAAACTGTTCATTTGCAGTAATCGTTTTCATTTTTAGGTTTCACTCTGTTTTCTCCTATAGGGATACATGTATTTGGAACTCTAAATCAAACACGGTTTGTGCTAGCTCTTTGAAACTTGACACAATAAAGCAGTTTCAAGTTCTATCTCTATGCTTTGTTTGCTGTTGATGTAGCCCTAAGCAGAGAGTGGCGAAAATAACTTTCATGGAAAGGGGTTGCCAAGCTTCCAAAAAACTAAGAGTTGCCTGAAATCTCACCAAACCTTTTTTCACCCAATCTTGATGATTCCTTCAGGTAATGATCAGTACACCAAAACCACTTGGCTCACCAAATTTCGTTTTTCTAGGTTAAAATGTTCGTTCTTCTAGGTTAAGCCCTTCGTTTGCAGTAACCGTTTTCATTTTTAGGTTTCACTCTGTTTTGTCCTATAGGGATACATGTATTTGGAACTCTAAATCAAACACGGTTTGTGCTAGCTCTTTGAAACTTGACACAATAAAGCAGTTTCAAGTTCTATTCCTACGGTTTGTTTGCTGTTGATGTTGCCAAAAGCGGAGACTGGCGAAAATCACTTTCATTGAAAGGGGTTGCCAAGCTACCAAAAAACTACGAGTTGCCTGATATCTCAGCAAACATTTTTTCACCGAATCTTGATGATTCTTTCAGGTAATGATCAGTACACCAAAACCACTAGGCTCACCAAGTTTCGTTCTTCTAGGTTAAACCGTTCATTTGCAGTAACCGTTTTCATTTTTACGTTTCACTCTGTTTTCTCCTATAGGGATACAAGTATTTGGAACTCTAAATCAAACACGGTTTGTGCTAGCTCTTTGAAAATTGACACAATAAAGCAGTTTCAAGTTCTATCTCTATGGTTTGTTTGCTGTTCATGTAGCCCTAAGCAGAGACTGGCGAAAATCACTTTCATGGAAAGGGGTTGCTAAGCTTCCAAAAAACTACGAGTTGCCTGAAATCTCAGAAAACATTTTTTCACCCAATCTTGATGATTCTTTCAAGTAATGATCAGTACACAAAAAGCACTAGGCTCACCAGTTTTCGTTCTTCTAGGTTAAACCGTTCGTTTGCAGTAACCGTTTTCATTTTTAGGTTTCACTCTGTTTTCTCCTATAGGGATACATTTATTTGGAACTCTAAATCAAAAACTGTTCGTCCTAGCTCTTTGAAACTTGACACAATAAAGCAGTTTCAAGTTCTATCTTTATGGTGTGTTTGCTGTTGATGCAGCCCTAAGCAGAGAGTGGCGAAAATCATTTTAATGGAAAGGGGTTGCCAAGCTTCCAAAAAACTACGAGTTGCCTGAAATCTCAGCAAACATTTTTTCACCCAATCTTGATGATTCTTTCAGGTAATGATCAGTACACCAAAACCACTAGGCTCAGCAAGTTTTATTCTCCTAGGTTAAACCGTTCGTTTGCAGTAACCGTTTTCATTTTTAGGTTTCACTTTGTTTTCTCCTATACGGATACATGTATATTGAACTCTAAATCAAACACAGTTTGCGCTAGCTCTTTGAAACTTGACACAATAAAGCAGATTCAAGTTCTATCTCCATGGTTTGTTTGATGTTGATGTAGCCCTAAGCAGAGACTGGCGAAAATCACTTTCATGTAAAAGGGTTGCCAAGCTTCCAAACACCTACAAGTTGCCTGAAATCTCAGCCCACATTTTTTCACCCAATCTTGATTATTCTTTCAGGTAATGATATGTACAACAAAACCACTTGGCTCACCAAATTTCGTTCTTCTAGGTTAAACCGTTGGTTTGCAGTAACTGTTTTCATTTTTAGGTTTCACTCTGTTTTCTCCTATAGTGATACATGTATTTGGAACTCTAAATCAAACACGGTTTGTGCTAGCTCGTTGAAACTTGACATAATAAAGCAGTTTCAAGTTCTATCTCTATGGTTTCTTTGCTGTTGATGTAGACCTAAGCAGAGACTAGCGAAAATCACTTTCATTGAAAGGGGTTCCCAAGCTTCCAAAAAACTACGAGTTGCCTGAAATCTCAGCCAACATTTTTTTACCCAATCTTGATGATTCTTTCAGGTAATGATCAGTACACCAAAACCACTTGGCTCACCAAATTACGTTCTTCTAAGTTAAACCGTTCGTTTCATAACCGTTTTCATTTTTAGGTTTCACTGTGTTTTCTCTTATAGGGATACATGTATTTGGAACTCTAAATCAAACACGGTTTGTGCTAGCTCGTTGAAACCTGACACAATAAAGCAGTTTCAAGTTCTATCTCTATGGTTTGTTTGCTGTTGATGTAGCCCTAAGAAGAGACTGGCGAAAATCACTTTCATGGAAAGGGGTTGCCAAGCTTCCAAAAAAATACGAGTTGCCTGAAATCTCAGCCAACATTTTTTCACCCAATCTTGATGATTCTTTCAGGTAATGATCAGTACACCAAAACCACTTGGCTCACCAAATTTCGTTTTTCTAGGTTAAACCGTTCGTTGGCAGTAACCGTTTTCATTTTTAGGTTTCACTCTGTTTTCTCCTATAGGGATACATGTATTTGGAACTCTAAATCAAACACGGTTTGTGCTAGCTCTTTGAAACTTGACACAATAAAGCAGTTTCAAGTTCTATAACTATGGTTTTTTTGCTGTTGATGTAGCCCTAAGCAGAGACAGGCGAAAATCACTTTCATGGAAAGGGGTTGCCAAGCTTCCAAAAAACTACGAGTTGCCTGAAATCTAGCCAACATTTTTTCACCCAATCTTGATGATTCTTTCAGGTAATGATCAGTACACCAAAACCACTTTGCTCACCAAATTTTGTTCTTCTAGGTTAAACCGTTCGTTTGCAGTAACCGTTTTCATTTTTACGTTTAACTCTGTTTTCTCCTATAGGGATACATGTATTTGGAACTCTAAATAAAACACGGTTTGTGCTAGCTTTTTGAAACTTGACACAATAAAGCAGTTTCAAGTTCTATATCTATGGTTTGTTTGCTGTTAATGTAGCCCTATGCAGAGACTGGCGAAAATCACTTTCATGGAAAAAGGTTGCCAAGCTTCCAAAAATCTACGAGTTGCCTAATATCTCAGCAAACATTTTTTCACCTACACTTGATGATTCTTTCAGGTAATGATCAGTACACCAAAACCACTAGGCTCACCCAGTTTCGTTCTTCTAGTTTAAACCGTTCGTTTGCAGTAACCGTTTTCATTTTTAGGTTTCACTTTGTTTTCTCCTATAGGATACATGTATTTGGAACTCTAAATCAAACACGGTTTGTGCTAGCTCTTTGAAACTTGACACAATAAAAAAGTTTCCAGTTCTATCTCTATGGTTTGTTTGCTGTCGATGTAGCCCTAAGCAGAGACTGGCGAAAATCACTTTCATGGAAAGGGGTTGCCTAGCTTCAAAAAAACTACGAGTTGCCTGAAATCTCAGCCAACATTTTTTCACCCAATCTTGATGATACTTTCAGGTAATGATCAGTACACCAAAACCACTTGGCTCACCAAATTTCGTTCTTCTAGGTTAAACCGTTCGTTGCAGTAACCGTTTTCATTTTTAGGTTTCACTCTGTTTTCTCCTACAGGGATACATGTATTTGGAACTCTATATCAAACATGGTTTGTGCTAGCTCTTTGAAACTTGACACAATAAAGCAGTTTCAAGTTCTATCTCTATGGTTTTTTTGCTGTCGATGTAGCCCTAAGCAGAGACTTGCTAAAATCACTTTCATGTAAAGGGGTTGCCCAGCTTCCAAAAAACTACGAGTTGCCTGAAATCTCAGCCAACATTTTTTCACCCAATCTTGATGATTCTTTCAGGTAATGATCAGTACACCAAAACCACTTGGCTCACCAAATTTCGTTCTTCTAGGTTAAACCATTCGCTGCAGTAACCGTTTTCATTTTTAGGTTTCACTCTGTTTTCTCCTATAGGGATACATGGATTAGGAACTCTAAATCAAACACGGTTTTTGCTAGCTCTTTGAAACTTGACACAATAAAGCAGTTTGAAGTTCTATCTCTATGGTTTGTTTGCTGTTGATGTAGCCCTAAGCAGAGACTGCCGAAAATCACTTTCATAGAAAGGGGTTGCCAAGCTTCCAAAAAACTACGAGTTGCCTGAAATCTCAGCCAACATTTTTTCACCCAATCTTGATGATTCTTTCAGGTAATGATCAGTACACCAAAACCACTTGGCTCACCAAATTTCGTTCTTCTAGGTTAAACCGTTCGCTGCAGTAACCGTTTTCATTTTTAAGTTTCACTCTGTTTTCTCCTATAGGGATACATGTATTTGGAACTCTAAATCAAACACGGTTTTTGCTAGCTCTTTGAAACTTGACACAATAAAGCAGTTTGAAGTTCTATCTCTATGGTTTGTTTGCTGTTGATGTAGCCCTAAGCAGAGACTGGTGAAAATCACTTTCATGGAAAGGGTTTGCCAAGCTTCAAAAAAACTACGAGTTGCCTGAAATCTAGCCAACAGTTTTTCACCCAATCTTGATGATTCTTTCAGGTAATGATCAGTACACCAAAACCACTTTGCTCACCAAATTTTGTTCCTCTAGGTTAAACCGTTCGTTTGCAGTAACCGTTTTCATTTTTACGTTTAACTCTGTTTTCTCCTATAGGGATACATGTATTTGGAACTCTAAATAAAACACGGTTTGTGCCAGCTTTTTGAAACTTGACACAATAAAGCAGTTTCAAGTTCTATATCTATGGTTTGTTTGATGTTAATGTAGCCCTATGCAGAGACTGCCGAAAATCACTTTCATGGAAAGGGGTTGCCAATCTTTCAAAAATCTACGAGTTGCCTAAAATCTCAGCAAACATTTTTTCACCCAAACTAGATGATTCTTTCAGGTAATGATCAGTACACCAAAACCACTAGGCTCACCCAGTTTCGTTCTTCTAGTTTAAACCGTTCGTTTGCAGTAACCGTTTTCATTTTTAGTTTTCACTTTGTTTTCTCTTATAGGATACATGTATTTGGAACTCTAAATCATACACGGTTTGTGCTAGCTCTTTGAAACTTGACACAATAAAGAAGTTTCCAGTTCTATCTCTATGGTTTGTTTGCTGTTGATGTAGCCCTAAGCAGAGACTGGCGAAAATCACTTTCATGGAAAGGGGTTGCCTAGCTTCCAAAAAACTACGAGTTGCCTAAAATCTCAGCCAACATTTTTTCACCCAATCTTGATGATACTTTCAGGTAATGATCAGTACACCAAAACCACTTGGCTCACCAAATTTCGTTCTTCTAGGTTAAACCGTTCGTTGCAGTAACCGTTTTCATTTTTAGGTTTCACTCTGTTTTCTCCTATAGGGATACATGTATTTGGAACTCTAAATCAAACACGGTTTGTGCTAGCTCTTTGAAACTTGACGCAATAAAGCAGTTTCAAGTTCTATCTCTATGGTTTGTTTGCTGTCGATGTAGCCCTAAGCAGAGACTGGCGATAATCACTTTCATTTAAAGGGCTTGCCAAGCTTCCAAAAAACTACGAGTTGCCTGAAATCTCAGCAAATATTTTTTCACCCAATCTTGATGATTTTTTCAGGTAATGATCAGTACACCAAAACCACCTGGCTCACCAAATTTTGTTTTTCTAGGTTAAACCGTTCGTTTGCAGTAACCGTTTTCATTCTTAGGTTTCACTCTGTTTTCTCCTATAGGGATACATATATTTGGAACTCTAAATCAAACACGGTTTGTGCTAGCACTTTGAAACTTGACACAATTTAGAAGTTTCCAGTTCTATCTCTATGGTTTGTTTGCTGTCGATGTAGCCCTAAGCAGAGACTGGCGAAAATCACTTTCATGGAAAGGGGTTGCCAAGCTTCCAAAAAACTACGAGTTGCCTGAAATCTCAGCCAACATTTTTTCACCCAATCTTGATGATACTTTCAGGTAATGATCAGTACACCAAAACCACTTGGCTCACCAAATTTCGTTCTTCTAGGTTAAACCGTTCGTTGCAGTAACCGTTTTCATTTTTAGGTTTCACTCTGTTTTCTCCTACAGGGATACATGTATTTGGAACTCTAAATCAAACACGGTTTGTGCTAGCTCTTTGAAACTTGACACAATAAAGCAGTTTCAAGTTCTATCTCTATAGTTTGTTTGCTGTCGATGTAGCCCTAAGCAGAGACTGGCGAAAATCCCTTTCATGGAAAGGGGTTGCCAAGCTTCCAAAAAACTACGAGTTGCCTGAAATCTCAGCCAACATTTTTTCACCCAATCTTGATGATTTTTTCAGGTAATGATCAGTACATCAAAACCACTTGGCTCACCAAATTTTGTTCTTCTAGGTTAAACCGTTCGTTTGCAGTAAATGTTTTCATTTTTAGGTTTCACTCTGTTTGCTCCTATAGGGATACATGTATTTGGAACTCTAAATCAAACACTGTTTGTGCTAGCTCTTTGAAACTTGACACAATAAAGCAGTTTCAAGTTCTATCTCTATGGTTTCTTTGCTGTTGATGTAGCCATAAGCAGAGACAGGCGAAAATCACTTTCATGCAAAGGGGTTGCCAAGCTTCCAAAAAACTACGAGTTGCCTGAAATCTAGCCAACATTTTTTCACCCAATCTTGATGATTCTTTCAGGTAATGATCAGTACACCAATCCCACTTGGCTCACCAGGTTTAGTATCTCTAGGTTAAACCGTTCGTTTGTAGTATCCGTTTTCATTTTTAGGTTTCACTCTGTTTTCTTTTATAGGGATACATGTATTTCGAACACTAAATCAAACATGGTTTGTGCTAGCAGTTTGAAACTTGACACAATAAAGCAGTTTCAAGTTCTAACACTATGGTTTGTTTGCTGTTGATGTAGCCCTAAGCAGAGACTGGAGAAAATCACTTTCATGAAAAGGGGTTGCCAAGCTTCCAAAAAACTACAATTTGCCTGAAATCTCAGCAAACATTTTTTCACACAATCTTGATGAAACTTGTAGGTAATGATCAGTACACCAATCCTACTTGGCTCACCAGGTTTTGTATCTCTAGGTTAAACCGTTCGTTTGTAGTATCGGTTTTCATATTTAGGTTTCATTCTGTTTTCTTTTATAGGGATACATGTATTTCGAACTCTAAATCAAACATGGTTTGTGCTAGCATTTTGAAACTTGACACAATAAAGCAGTTTCAAGTTCTAACTCTATGGTTTATTTGCTGTTGATGTAGCCCTAAGCAGAGACTGCAGAAAATCACTTTTATGGAAAGGGGTTGCCAAGCTTCCAAAAAACTACAATTTGCCTGAAATCTCAGCAAACATTTTTTCACCCAATCTTGATGACTCTCTCAAAGATTGATCAGTACACCAATCCCACTTCGCTCACCAAGTTTCATTCTTCTAGGTTAAACCGTTCGTTTGCAGGAACCGTTTTCATTTTTAGGTTTCACTCTGTTTTCTTTTATAGGGATACATGTATTTCGAACTCTAAATCAAACACGGTTTATGCTAGCAGTTTGAAACTTGACACAATAAAGAAGTTTCAAGTTCTATCATTATGGTTTGTTTTCTGTTGATGTAGCCCTAAGCAGAGAATGGAGAAAATCACTTTCATGGAAAGGGGTTGCCAAGCTTCCAAAAAACTATGATTTGCCTGAAATCTCAGCAAACATTTTTTCACCCAACCTTGATGATTCTCTCAGGGAATGATCAGTACACCAATCCCACTTCGCTCACCACGTTTCATTCTTCTATGTTAAACCGTTCGTTTGCAGTAACCGTTTTCATTTTTAGGTTTCACTCTGTTTTCTCCTGTAGGGATACATGTATTTCGAAATCTAAAGCAAACACGGTTTGTGCTAGCTGTTTAAAACTTGACGCAATAAAGCAGTTTCAAGTTCTATCTCTATGGTTTGTTTGCTGTTGATGTAGCCAAAAGCAGAGACTGGAGAAAATCACTTTCATAGAAAGCGGTTGCCAAGCTTCCAAAAAACTACGTACGATTTGCCTGAAATCTCAGCATTTTTTCACCCAATCTTGATGATTCTTTCAGCTAATGATCAGTACACCAATCCCACTTGGCTCACAAAGTTTCATTCTTCTAGGTTAAACAGTTCGTTTGCAGTAACCATTTTCAATTTTAGGTTTCACTCTGTTTTTTCCTACAGGGATACATGTATTTCGAACTCTAAATCAAACACGGTTTGTGCTAGCCGTTTGAAACTTGACACAATAAAGCAGTTTCAAGTTCTATCTCTATAGTTTGTTTGCTGTTGATGTAGCCCTAAGCAGAGACTGGAGAAAATCACTTTCATGGAAAGGGGTTGCCAAGCTTCCAAAAAACTACGATTTGCCTGAAATCCCAGCAAACATTTTTTCACCCAATCTTGATGATTCTTTCAGGTAATGATCAGTAAAACAATCCTACTTGGCGCACCAAGTTTCATTCTTCTAGGTTAACCATTCGTTTGCAGTAACCGTTTTCATTTTTAGGTTTCACTCTGTCTTCTCCTATACAGATACATGTATTTCGAACTCTAAAGCAAACAAGGTTTGTGCGAGCTGTTTGAAACTTGACACAATAAAGCAGTTTCAAGTTCTATCTCTATGGTTTCTTTGCTGTTGATGTAGCCCTAAGCAGAGATTGGAGAAAATCACTTTCATGGAAAGGGGTTGCCAAGCTTCCAAAAAACTATGATTTGCCTGAAATCTCAGCAAACATTTTTTCACCCAATCTTGATGATTCTTTCATGGAATGATCAGTACACCAATCCAACTTGGCTCACCGAGTTTCATTCTTCTAGGTTAAACCGTTCGTTTGCAGTAACCGTTTTCATTTTTAGGTTTCACTCTGTTTTCTTTTATAGGGATACATGTATTTCGAACTCTAAATCAAACACGGTTTATGCTAGCCATTTGAAACTTGACACAATAAAGCAGTTTCAAGTTCTATCTCTCTGGTTTGTTTGCTGTAGATTAGCCCTAAGCAGAGACTGGAGAAAATCACTTTCATGAAAAGGGGTTGCCAAGATTCCAAAAAACTACAATTTGCCTGAAATCACAGCAAACATTTTTTCACACAATCTTGATGAAACTTTTAGGTAATGATCAGTACACCAATCCCACTTGGCTCACCAGGTTTCGTATCTCTAGGTTAAACCGTTCGTTTGTAGTATCCGTTTTCATTTTTAGGTTTCATTCTGTTTTCTTTTATACGGATACATGTATTTCGAACACTAAATCAAACATGGTTTGTGCTAGCAGTTTGAAACTTGACACAATAAAGCAGTTTCAAGTTCTAACACTATGGTTTGTTTGCTGTTGATGTAGCCCTAAGCAGAGACAGCAGAAAATCACTTTCATGAAAAGGGGTTGCCAAGCTTCCAAAAAACTATGATTTGCCTGAAATCTCAGCAAACATTTTTTCACCCAACCTTGATGATTCTCTCAGCGAATGATCAGTACACCAATCCCACTTCGCTCACCAAGTTTCATTCTTCTACGTTAAACCGTTCGTTTGCAGTAACCGTTTTCATTTTTAGGTTTCACTCTGTTTTCTCCTATCGGGATACATGTATTTCGAACTCTAAACCAAACACGGTTTGTGCTAGCTGTTTAAATCTTGACACAATAAAGCAGTTTCAAGTTCTATCTCTATGGTTTGTTTGCTGTTGATGTAGCCAAAAGCAGAGACTGGAGAAAATCACTTTCATAGAAAGCGGTTGTCAAGCTTCCAAAAAACTACGTACGATTTGCCTGAAATCTCAGCATTTTTTCACCCAATCTTGATGATTCTTTCAGCTAATGATCAGTACACCAATCCCACTTGGCTCACAAAGTTTCATTCTTCTAGGTTACACAGTTCGTTTGCAGTAACCATTTTCATTTTTAGGTTTCACTCTGTTTTCTCCTACAGGGATACATGTATTTCGAACTCTAAATCAAACACGGTTTGTGCTAGCAGTTTGAAACTTGACACAATAAAGCAGTTTCAAGTTCTATCTCTATGGTTTGTTTGCTGTTGATGTAGCCCTAAGCAGAGACTGGAGAAAATCACTTTCATGGAAAGGGGTTGCCAAGCTTCCAAAAAACTACGATTTGCCTGAAGTCTCAGCAAATATTTTTTCACCCAATCTTGATGATTCTTTCCGGAAATGATCAGTACACCAATCCCAAATGTCTCACCAAGTTTCATTCTTCTAGGTTAAACCGTTCGTTTGCAGTAACCGTTTTCATTTTTAGGTTTCACTCTGTTTTCTCCTATAGGGATACATGTATTTCGAACTCTAAATCAAACACGGTTTGTGCTAGCTGTTTGAATCTTGACACAATAAATCAGTTTCAAGTTCTATCTCTATGGATTGTTTGCTGTTGATGTAGCCCTAAGCAGAGACTGGAGAAAATCACTTTCATGGAAAGGGGTTGCCAAGCTTCCAAAAAACTACGATTTGCCTGAAATCTCAGCAAACATTTTTTCACCCAATCTTGATGATTCTTTCAGGGAATGATCAGTACACCAATCCCACTTGGCTCACCAAGTTTCATTCTTCTAGGTTAAACCGTTCGTTGGCAGTAACCATTTTTATTTTTAGGTTTCACTCTGTTTTCTCCTATAGGGGTACATGTATTTCTTACTCTCAATCAAACACGGTTTCTGCTAGCCATTTGAAACTTGACACAATAAAGCAGTTTCAAGTTCTATCTCTATGGTTTGTTTGCTGTTGATGTAGCCCTAAGCAGAGACTGGAGAAAATCACTTTCATGAAAAGGGGTTGCCAAGCTTCCAAAAAACTACAATTTGCCTGAAATCTCAGCAAACATTTTTTCACACAATCTTGATGAAACTTTTAGGTAATGATCAGTACACCAATCCTACTTGGCTCACCAGGTTTTGTATCTCTAGGTTAAACCGTTCGTTTGTAGTATCGGTTTTCATATTTAGGTTTCATTCTGTTTTCTTTTATAGGGATACATGTATTTCGAACTCTAAATCAAACATGGTTTGTGCTAGCAGTTTGAAACTTGACACAATAAAGCAGTTTCAAGTTCTAACTCTATGGTTTATTTGCTGTTGATGTAGCCCTAAGCAGAGACTGCAGAAAATCACTTTTATGGAAAGGGGTTGCCAAGCTTCCAAAAAACTACAATTTGCCTGAAATCTCAGCAAACATTTTTTCACCCAATCTTGATGACTCTCTCAAAGATTGATCAGTACACCAATCCCACTTCGCTCACCAAGTTTCATTCTTCTAGGTTAAACCGTTCGTTTGTAGGAACCGTTTTCATTTTTAGGTTTCACTCTGTTTTCTTTTATAGGGATACATGTATTTCGAACTCTAAATCAAACACGGTTTATGCTAGCAGTTTGAAACTTGACACAATAAAGCAGTTTCAAGTTCTATCATTATGGTTTGTTTTCTGTTGATGTAGCCCTAAGCAGAGACTGGAGAAAATCACTTTCATGGAAAGGGGTTGCCAAGCTTCCAAAAAAGTATGATTTGCCTGAAATCTCAGCAAACATTTTTTCACCCAACCTTGATGATTCTCTCAGGGAATGATCAGTACACCAATCCCACTTCGCTCACCACGTTTCATTCTTCTACGTTAAACCGTTCGTTTGCAGTAACCGTTTTCATTTTTAGGTTTCACTCTGTTTTCTCCTGTAGGGATACATGTATTTCGAACTCTAAAGCAAACACGGTTTGTGCTAGCTGTTTAAAACTTGACGCAATAAAGCAGTTTCAAGTTCTATCTCTATGGTTTGTTTGCTGTTGATGTAGCCAAAAGCAGAGACTGGAGAAAATCACTTTCATAGAAAGCGGTTGCCAAGCTTCCAAAAAACTACGTACGATTTGCCTGAAATCTCAGCATTTTTTCACCCAATCTTGATGATTCTTTCAGGTAATGATCAGTACACCAATCCCACTTGGCTCACAAAGTTTCATTCTTCTAGGTTACACAGTTCGTTTGCAGTAACCATTTTCATTTTTAGGTTTCACTCTGTTTTCTCCTACAGGGATACATGTATTTCGAACTCTAAATCAAACACGGTTTGTGCTAGCCGTTTGAAACTTGACACAATAAAGCAGTTTCAAGTTCTATCTCTATAGTTTGTTTGCTGTTGATGTAGCCCTAAGCAGAGACTGGAGAAAATCACTTTCATGGAAAGGGGTTGCCAAGCTTCCAAAAAACTACGATTTGCCTGAAATCTCAGCAAACATTTTTTCACCCAATCTTGATTATTCTTTCCGGAAATGATCAGTACACCAATCCCAATTGGCTCACCAAGGTTCATTCTTCTAGGTTAAACCGTTCGTTTGCAGTAACCGTTTTCATTTTTAGGTTTCACTCTGTTTTCTTTTATAGGGATACATGTATTTCGAACTCTAAATCAAACACGGTTTGTGCTAGCCATTTGAGACTTGACACAATAAAGCAGTTTCAAGTTATATCTCTATGGTTTGTTTGCTGTTGATGTAGCCAAAAGCAGAGACTGGCGAAAATCACTTTCATGGAAAGGGGTTGCCAAGCTTCCAAAAAAGTATGATTTGCCTGAAATCTCAGCAAACATTTTTTCACCCAACCTTGATGATTCTCTCAGGGAATGATCAGTACACCAATCCCACTTCGCTCACCACGTTTCATTCTTCTACGTTAAACCGTTCGTTTGCAGTAACCGTTTTCATTTTTAGGTTTCACTCTGTTTTCTCCTGTAGGGATACATGTATTTCGAACTCTAAAGCAAACACGGTTTGTGCTAGCTGTTTAAAACTTGACGCAATAAAGCAGTTTCAAGTTCTATCTCTATGGTTTGTTTGCTGTTGATGTAGCCAAAAGCAGAGACTGGAGAAAATCACTTTCATAGAAAGCGGTTGCCAAGCTTCCAAAAAACTACGTACGATTTGCCTGAAATCTCAGCATTTTTTCACCCAATCTTGATGATTCTTTCAGGTAATGATCAGTACACCAATCCCACTTGGCTCACAAAGTTTCATTCTTCTAGGTTACACAGTTCGTTTGCAGTAACCATTTTCAATTTTAGGTTTCACTCTGTTTTCTCCTACAGGGATACATGTATTTCGAACTCTAAATCAAACACGGTTTGTGCTAGCCGTTTGAAACTTGACACAATAAAGCAGTTTCAAGTTCTATCTCTATAGTTTGTTTGCTGTTGATGTAGCCCTAAGCAGAGACTGGAGAAAATCACTTTCATGGAAAGGGGTTGCCAAGCTTCCAAAAAACTACGATTTGCCTGAAATCCCAGCAAACATTTTTTCACCCAATCTTGATGATTCTTTCAGGTAATGATCAGTAAAACAATCCTACTTGGCGCACCAAGTTTCATTCTTCTAGGTTAACCATTCGTTTGCAGTAACCGTTTTCATTTTTAGGTTTCACTCTGTCTTCTCCTATACAGATACATGTATTTCGAACTCTAAAGCAAACAAGGTTTGTGCGAGCTGTTTGAAACTTGACACAATAAAGCAGTTTCAAGTTCTATCTCTATAGTTTCTTTGCTGTTGATGTAGCCCTAAGCAGAGATTGGAGAAAATCACTTTCATGGAAAGGGGTTGCCAAGCTTCCAAAAAACTATGATTTGCCTGAAATCTCAGCAAACATTTTTTCACCCAATCTTGATGATTCTTTCAGGGAATGATCAGTACACCAATCCAACTTGGCTCACCGAGTTTCATTCTTCTATGTTAAACCGTTCGTTTGCAGTAACCGTTTTCATTTTTAGGTTTCACTCTGTTTTCTTTTATAGGGATACATGTATTTCGAACTCTAAATCAAACACGGTTTATGCTAGCCATTTGAAACTTGACACAATAAAGCAGTTTCAAGTTCTATCTCTCTGGTTTGTTTGCTGTAGATTAGCCCTAAGCAGAGACTGGAGAAAATCACTTTCATGAAAAGGGGTTGCCAAGATTCCAAAAAACTACAATTTGCCTGAAATCACAGCAAACATTTTTTCACACAATCTTGATGAAACTTTTAGGTAATGATCAGTACACCAATCCCACTTGGCTCACCAGGTTTCGTATCTCTAGGTTAAACCGTTCGTTTGTAGTATCCGTTTTCATTTTTAGGTTTCATTCTGTTTTCTTTTATACGGATACATGTATTTCGAACACTAAATCAAACATGGTTTGTGCTAGCAGTTTGAAACTTGACACAATAAAGCAGTTTCAAGTTCTAACACTATGGTTTGTTTGCTGTTGATGTAGCCCTAAGCAGAGACAGCAGAAAATCACTTTCATGAAAAGGGGTTGCCAAGCTTCCAAAAAACTATGATTTGCCTGAAATCTCAGCAAACATTTTTTCACCCAACCTTGATGATTCTCTCAGCGAATGATCAGTACACCAATCCCACTTCGCTCACCAAGTTTCATTCTTCTACGTTAAACCGTTCGTTTGCAGTAACCGTTTTCATTTTTAGGTTTCACTCTGTTTTCTCCTATCGGGATACATGTATTTCGAACTCTAAACCAAACACGGTTTGTGCTAGCTGTTTAAATCTTGACACAATAAAGCAGTTTCAAGTTCTATCTCTATGGTTTGTTTGCTGTTGATGTAGCCAAAAGCAGAGACTGGAGAAAATCACTTTCATAGAAAGCGGTTGTCAAGCTTCCAAAAAACTACGTACGATTTGCCTGAAATCTCAGCATTTTTTCACCCAATCTTGATGATTCTTTCAGCTAATGATCAGTACACCAATCCCACTTGGCTCACAAAGTTTCATTCTTCTAGGTTACACAGTTCGTTTGCAGTAACCATTTTCATTTTTAGGTTTCACTCTGTTTTCTCCTACAGGGATACATGTATTTCGAACTCTAAATCAAACACGGTTTGTGCTAGCAGTTTGAAACTTGACACAATAAAGCAGTTTCAAGTTCTATCTCTATGGTTTGTTTGCTGTTGATGTAGCCCTAAGCAGAGACTGGAGAAAATCACTTTCATGGAAAGGGGTTGCCAAGCTTCCAAAAAACTACGATTTGCCTGAAATCTCAGCAAATATTTTTTCACCCAATCTTGATGATTCTTTCCGGAAATGATCAGTACACCAATCCCAAATGGCTCACCAAGTTTCATTCTTCTAGGTAAAACCGTTCGTTTGCAGTAACCGTTTTCATTTTTAGGTTTCACTCTGTTTTCTCCTATAGGGATACATGTATTTCGAACTCTAAATCAAACACGGTTTGTGCTAGCTGTTTGAATCTTGACACAATAAATCAGTTTCAAGTTCTATCTCTATGGATTGTTTGCTGTTGATGTAGCCCTAAGCAGAGACTGGAGAAAATCACTTTCATGGAAAGGGGTTGCCAAGCTTCCAAAAAACTACGATTTGCCTGAAATCTCAGCAAACATTTTTTCACCCAATCTTGATGATTCTTTCAGGGAATGATCAGTACACCAATCCCACTTGGCTCACCAAGTTTCATTCTTCTAGGTTAAACCGTTCGTTGGCAGTAACCATTTTTATTTTTAGGTTTCACTCTGTTTTCTCCTATAGGGGTACATGTATTTCTTACTCTCAATCAAACACGGTTTCTGCTAGCCATTTGAAACTTGACACAATAAAGCAGTTTCAAGTTCTATCTCTATGGTTTGTTTGCTGTTGATGTAGCCCTAAGCAGAGACTGGAGAAAATCACTTTCATGAAAAGGGGTTGCCAAGCTTCCAAAAAACTACAATTTGCCTGAAATCTCAGCAAACATTTTTTCACACAATCTTGATGAAACTTTTAGGTAATGATCAGTACACCAATCCTACTTGGCTCACCAGATTTTGTATCTCTAGGTTAAACCGTTCGTTTGTAATATCGGTTTTCATATTTAGGTTTCATTCTGTTTTCTTTTATAGGGATACATGTATTTCGAACTCTAAATCAAACATGGTTTGTGCTAGCAGTTTGAAACTTGACACAATAAAGCAGTTTCAAGTTCTAACTCTATGGTTTATTTGCTGTTGATGTAGCCCTAAGCAGAGACTGCAGAAAATCACTTTTATGGAAAGGGGTTGCCAAGCTTCCAAAAAACTACAATTTGCCTGAAATCTCAGCAAACATTTTTTCACCCAATCTTGATGACTCTCTCAAAGATTGATCAGTACACCAATCCCACTTCGCTCACCAAGTTTCATTCTTCTAGGTTAAACCGTTCGTTTGCAGGAACCGTTTTCATTTTTAGGTTTCACTCTGTTTTCTTTTATAGGGATACATGTATTTCGAACTCTAAATCAAACACGGTTTATGCTAGCAGTTTGAAACTTGACACAATAAAGCAGTTTCAAGTTCTATCATTATGGTTTGTTTTCTGTTGATGTAGCCCTAAGCAGAGACTGGAGAAAATCACTTTCATGGAAAGGGATTGCCAAGCTTCCAAAAAAGTATGATTTGCCTGAAATCTCAGCAAACATTTTTTCACCCAACCTTGATGATTCTCTCAGGGAATGATCAGTACACCAATCCCACTTCGCTCACCACGTTTCATTCTTCTACGTTAAACCGTTCGTTTGCAGTAACCGTTTTCATTTTTAGGTTTCACTCTGTTTTCTCCTGTAGGGATACATGTATTTCGAACTCTAAAGCAAACACGGTTTGTGCTAGCTGTTTAAAACTTGACGCAATAAAGCAGTTTCAAGTTCTATCTCTATGGTTTGTTTGCTGTTGATGTAGACAAAAGCAGAGACTGGAGAAAATCACTTTCATAGAAAGCGGTTGCCAAGCTTCCAAAAAACTACGTACGATTTGCCTGAAATCTCAACATTTTTTCACCCAATCTTGATGATTCTTTCAGGTAATGATCAGTACACCAATCCCACTTGGCTCACAAAGTTTCATTCTTCTAGGTTACACAGTTCGTTTGCAGTAACCATTTTCATTTTTAGGTTTCACTCTGTTTTCTCCTACAGGGATACATGTATTTCGAACTCTAAATCAAACACGGTTTGTGCTAGCCGTTTGAAACTTGACACAATAAAGCAGTTTCAAGTTCTATCTCTATAGTTTGTTTGCTGTTGATGTAGCCCTAAGCAGAGACTGGAGAAAATCACTTTCATGGAAAGGGGTTGCCAAGCTTCCAAAAAACTACGATTTGCCTGAAATCTCAGCAAACATTTTTTCACCCAATCTTGATTATTCTTTCCGGAAATGATCAGTACACCAATCCCAATTGGCTCACCAAGGTTCATTCTTCTAGGTTAAACCGTTCGTTTGCAGTAACCGTTTTCATTTTTAGGTTTCACTCTGTTTTCTCCTATAGGGATACATGTATTTCGAACTCTAAATCAAACACGGTTTGTGCTAGCCATTTGAGACTTGACACAATAAAGCAGTTTCAAGTTATATCTCTATGGTTTGTTTGCTGTTGATGTAGCCAAAAGCAGAGACTGGAGAAAATCACTTTCATAGAAAGCGGTTGCCGAGCTTCCAAAAAACTACGTACGATTTGCCTGAAATCTCAGCATTTTTTCACCCAATCTTGATGATTCGTTCATGTAATGATCAGTGCACCAAATCAACTTGGTCTCCAAATTTCGTTCTTCTAGGTTAAACTGTTCATTTGCAGTAATCGATTTCATTTTTAGGTTTCACTCTGTTTTCTCCTATAGGGATACATGTATTTGGAACTCTAAGTCAAACACGGTTTGTGCTAGCTCTTTGAAACTTGACACAATAAAGCAGTTTCAAGTTCTATCTTTATGGTTTGTTTGCTGTCGATGTAGCCCTAAGCAGAGACTGGCGAAAATCACTTTCATGGAAAGGGGTTGCCTAGCTTCCAAAAAACTACGAGTTGCCTGAAATCTCAGCCAACTTTTTTTCACCCAATCTTGATGATACTTTCAGGTAATGATCAGTACACCAAAACCACTTGGCTCACCAAATTTCGTTCTTCTAGGTTAAACCGTTCGTTGCAGTAACCGTTTTCATTTTTAGGTTTCCCTCTGTTTTCTCCTGTAGGGATACATGTATTTCGAAATCTAAAGCAAACACGGTTAGTGCTAGCTGTTTAAAACTTGACGCAATAAAGCAGTTTCAAGTTCTATCTCTATGGTTTGTTTGCTGTTGATGTAGCCAAAAGCAGAGACTGGAGAAAATCACTTTCATAGAAAGCGGTTGCCAAGCTTCCAAAAAACTACGTACGATTTGCCTGAAATCTCAGCATTTTTTCACCCAATCTTGATGATTCTTTCAGGTAATGATCAGTACACCAATCCCACTTGGCTCACAAAGTTTCATTCTTCTAGGTTACACAGTTCGTTTGCAGTAACCATTTTCATTTTTAGGTTTCACTCTGTGTTCTCCTACAGGGATATATGTATTTCGAACTCTAAATCAAACACGGTTTGTGCTAGCCGTTTGAAACTTGACACAATAAAGCAGTTTCAAGTTCTATCTCTATAGTTTGTTTGCTGTTGATGTAGCCCTAAGCAGAGACTGGAGAAAATCACTTTCATGGAAAGGGGTTGCCAAACTTCCACAAAACTACGAGTTGCCTGAAATCTCAGCAAACATTTTTTCACCCAATCTTGATTATTCTTTCCGGAAATGATCAGTACACCAATCCCAATTGGTTCACCAAGTTTCATTCTTCTAGGTTAAACCGTTCGTTTGCAGTAACCGTTTTCATTTTTAGGTTTCACTCTGTTTTCTCCTATAGGGATACATGTATTTCGAACTCTAAATCAAACACGGTTTGTGCTAGCTGTTTGAATCTTGACACAATAAAGCAGTTTCAAGTTCTATCTCTATGGTTTCTTTGCTGTTGATGTAGCCCTAAGCAGAGACTGGAGAAAATCACTTTCATGGAAAGGGGTTGCCAAGCTTCCAAAAAATTACGATTTGCCTTAAAACTCAGCACATATTTTTTCACCCAATCTTGATGATTCTTTCAGGGAATGATCAGTATACCAATCCCACTTGGCTCACAAAGTTTCATTTTTCTAGGTTAAACCGTTCGTTTGCAGTAACCGTTTTCATTTTTAGGTTTCACTCTGTTTTCTCCTATAGGGATACATGTATTTCGAACTCTAAATCAAACACGGTTTATGCTAGCCGATTGAAACTTGACACAATAAAGCAGTTTCAAGTTCTGTCTCTATCGTTTGTTTGCTGTTGATGTAGCCCTAAGCAGAGACTGGAGAAAATCACTTTCATGGAAAGGGGTTGCCAAGCTTCCAAAAACTACGATTTGCCTGAAATCTCAGCAAACATTTTTTTACCCAATCTTGATGATTCTCTCAGGGAATGATCAGTACACCAATCCCACTTGGCTCACCAAGTTTCATTCTTCTAGGTTAAACCGTTCGTTTGTAGTAACCGTTTTCATTTTAGGTTTCACTCTGTTTTCTCCTATAGGGATACATGTATTTTGAACTCTAAATCAAACACGGTTTATGCTAGCCGATTGAAACTTGACACAATAAAGCAGTTTCAAGTTCTGTCTCTATGGTTTGTTTGTTGTTGATGTAGCCCTAAGCAGAGACTGGAGAAAATCACTTTCATGGAAAGGGGTTGCCAAGCTTCCAAAAAACTACGATTTTACTGAAATCTCAGCAAACATTTTTTCACCCAATCTTGATGATTCTTTCAGGGAATGATCAGTACACCAATCCCACTTGGCTCACCAAGTTTCATTCTTCTAGGTTAAACCGTTCGTTTGCAGTAACCGTTTTCATTATTAGGTTTCACTCTGTTTTCTCCTATTGGGATACATGTATTTCGAACTCTAAATTAAACACGGTTTGTGCTAGCCATTTGAAACTTGACACAATAAAGCAGTTTCAAGTTATATCTCTATGGTTTTTTTATTGTTGATGTACCCCTAAGCAGAGACTGGAGAAAATCACTTTCATGGAAAGGGGTTGCCAAGCTTCCAAAAAACTACGATTTTCCTGAAATCTCAGCAAACATTTTTTCACCCAATCTTGATGATTCTTTCAGGAAATGATCCGTACACCAATCCCACTTGGCTCACCAACTTTCATTCTTCTAGGTTAAACCGTACGTTTGCAGTAACCGTTTTCATTTTTAGGTTTCACTCTGTTTTCTCCTATAGGGATACATGTATTTGGAACTCTAAATCAAACACGGTTTGTGCTAGCCATTTGAGACTTGACAATAAAGCAGTTTCAAGTTCTATCTCTATGATTTGTTTGCTGTTGATGTAGCCCTAAGCAGAGACTGGATAAAATCACTTTCATGGAAAGGGGTTGCCAAGCTTCCAAAAAACTATGATTTGCCTGAAATCTCAGCAAACATTTTTTCACCCAATATTGATGATTCTCTCAGGGAATGATCAGTGCACCAATCCCACTAGGCTCACCAAGTTTCATTCTTCTAGGTTAAACCGTTCATTGACAGTAACCATTTTTATTTTTAGGTTTCACTCTGTTTTCTCCTATAGGGGTACATGTATTTCGAACTCTCAATCAAACACGGTTTCTGCTAGCCATTTGAAACTTGACACAATAAAGCAGTTTCAAGTTCTATCTCTATGGTTTGTTTGCTGTTGATGTAGCCCTAAGCAGAGACTGGAGAAAATCACTTTCATGGAAAGGGGTTGCCAAGCTTCCAAAAAACTATGATTTGCCTGAAATCTCAGCAAACATTTTTTCACCCAATCTTGATGACTCTCTCAAAGATTGATCAGTACACCAATCCCACTTCGCTCACCAAGTTTCATTCTTCTAGGGTAAACCGTTCGTTTGCAGGAACCGTTTTCATTTTTAGGTTTCACTCTGTTTTCTTTTATAGGGATACATGTATTTCGAACTCTAAATCAAACACGGTTTATGCTAGCAGTTTGAAACTTGACACAATAAAGCAGTTTCAAGTTCTATCATTATGGTTTGTTTTCTGTTGATGTAGCCCTAAGCAGAGACTGGACAAAATCACTTTCATGGAAAGGGGTTGCCAAGCTTCCAAAAAAGTATGATTTGCCTGAAATCTCAGCAAACATTTTTTCACCCAACCTTGATGATTCTCTCAGGGAATGATCAGTACACCAATCCCACTTCGCTCACCACGTTTCATTCTTCTACGTTAAACCGTTCGTTTGCAGTAACCGTTTTCATTTTTAGGTTTCACTCTGTTTTCTCCTGTAGGGATACATGTATTTCGAACTCTAAAGCAAACACGGTTTGTGCTAGCTGTTTAAAACTTGACGCAATAAAGCAGTTTCAAGTTCTATCTCTATGGTTTGTTTGCTGTTGATGTAGCCCTAAGCAGAGACTGGCGAAAATTACTTTCATGGAAAGGGTTTGCCAAGCTTCCAAAAAACTACGAGTTGCCTGAAATCTCAGCACACATTTTTTCACCCAATCTTGATGATTCTTTCAGGTAATGATCAGTACCCCAAAACCACTTGGCTCACCAAATTTCGTTCTTCTAGGTTAAACCGTTCGTTTACAGTAACCGTTTTCATTTTTAGGTTTCACTCTTTTCTCCTATAGGGATACATGTTTTTGGAACTCTAAATCAAACATGGTTTGTGCTAGCTCTTTGAAACTTGACACAATAAAGCAGTTTCAAGTTCTATCTCTATGGTTTGTTTGCTGTTGATGTAGCCCTAAGCAGAGACTGGCGAAAATCACTTTCATGGAAAGGGGTTGCCAAGCTTCCAAAAAACTACAAGTTGCCTGAAATCTCAGCAAACAACTTTTCACCCAATCTTGATGAATCTTTCAGGTAATGATCAGTACACCAAAACCACTAGGCTCACCATGTTTCGTTCTTCTAGGTTAAACTGTTCGTTTGCAGTAACCGTTTTCATTTTTAGGTTTCACTCTGTTTTCTCCTATAGGGATACATGTATTTGGAACTCTAAATCAAACACGGTTTGTGCTAGCTCTTTGAAACTTGACACAATAAAGCAGTTTCAAGTTCTATCTCTATGGTTTGTTTGCTGTTGATGTAGCCCTAAGCAGAGAGTGGCGAAAATGACTTTCATGGAAAGGGGTTGCCAAGCTTCCAAAAAACTACGAGTTGCCTTAAATCTCAGCAGACATTTTTTCACCCAATCTTGATGATTCTTTCAGGTAATGATCAGTACACCAAAACCACTTGGCTCACCAAGTTTATTTCTTCTAGTTTAAACCGTTCGTTTGCAGTAACCGTTTTCATTTTTAGGTTTCACTCTGTTTTCTCCTATAGGGATACATGTATTTGAAACTCTAATTCAAACACGGTTTGTGCTAGCTCTTTGAAACTTGACCCAATAAAGCAGTTTCAAGTTCTATCACTATGGTTTGTTTGCTGTTGATGTAGCCCTAAGCAGAGACTGGCGAAAATCACATTCACTTAAAGGGGTTGCCAAGCTTCCAAAAAACTATGAGTTGCCTGAAATCTCAGCAAACTTTTTTTCACCCAATCTTGATGATTCTTTCAGGTAATGATCAATACACCAAAACCACTTGGCTCACCAAATTTCGTTCTTCTAGGTTAAACCGTTCTTTTGCAGTAACCGTTTTCATTTTTAGGTTTCACACTGTTTTCTCCTATAGGGATACATGTATTTGGAACTCTAAATCAAACACGGTTTGTGCTAGCTCTTTGAAAATTGACACAATAAAGCAGTTTCAAGTTCTCTCTCTATGGTTTGTTTGCTGTTGATGTAGCCCTAAGCAGAGACTGGCGAAAATCACTTTCATGGAAAGGGCTTGCCAAGCTTCCAAAAAACTACGAGTTGCCTGAAATCTCAGCCAACATTTTTTAAACCAATCTTGATGATTCTTTCAGGTAATGATCAGTACACCAAAACCACATGGCTCACCAAATTTCGTTCTTCTAGGTTAAACCGTTCGTTTGCAGTAACCGTTTTCATTTTTTGGTTTCACTCTGTTTTCTCTTATAGGAATACATGTATTTGGAACTCTAAATGAAACCCGGTTTGTGCTAGCTCTTTGAAACTTGACACAGTAAAGCAGTTTCAAGTTCTATCTCTATGGTTTTTTTGATGTTGATGTAGCACTAAGCAGAGACTGACGAAAATCACTTTCATGGAAAGGTGTTGCCAATCTTCCAAAAAACTACGAGTTGCCTGAAATCTCAGCCAACATTTTTTCACCCAATCTTGATGATTCCTTCAGGTAATGATCAGTACACCAAAACCACTTGGCTCACCAAATTTCGTTCTTCTAGGTTAAACCATTCTTTTGCAGTAACCGTTTTCATTTTTAGGTTTCACTCTGTTTTCTCCTATAGGGATACATGTATTTGGAACTCTAAATCAAACACGGTTTATTCTAGCTCTTTGAAACTTTACACAATAAAGCAGTTTCAAGTTCTATCTCTATGGTTTGTTTGCTGTTGATGTAGCCCTAAGCAGAGTCTGGCGAAAATCCCTTTCATGGAAATGGGTTGCCAAGCTTCCAAAAAACTACGAGTTGCCTGAAATCTCAGCAAACATTTTTTTACCCAATCTTGATGATTCTTTCAGGTAATGATCAGTACACCATAACCACTTGGCTCACCAAATTTCGTTCTTCTAGGTTAAACCGTTCTTTTGCAGTAACCGTTTTCATTTTTAGGTTTCACTCTGTTTTCTCCTATAGGGATACATGTATTTGGAACTCTATATCAAACACGGTTTGTGCTAGCTCTTTGAAACTTCACACAATAAAGCAGTTTCAAGTTCTATCTCTATGGTTTGTTGCATTTCAAGTAGCCCTAAGCAAAGACTGGCGAATATCACTTTCATGGAAAGGGGTTGCCAAGCTTCCAAAAAACTACGAGTTGCCTGAAATCTCAGCACACATTTTTCACCCAATCTTGATGATTCTTTCAGGTAATGATCAGTACACCAAAACCACTTGGCTCACCAAATTTCGTTCTTCTAGGTTAAACCGTTCGTTTGCAGTAACCGTTTTCATTTTTAGGTTTCACTCTGATTTCTCTTATAGGGATACATGTATTTGGAACTCTAAATCAAACACGGTTTGTGCTAGTTCTTTGAAACTTGACACAATAAAGCAGTTTCAAATTCTATCTGTATGGTTTGTTTGCTGTTGATGTAGCCCTAAGCAGAGACTGGACAAAATCACTTTCATGGAAAGGGGTTGCCAAGCTTCCAAAAAAGTATGATTTGCCTGAAATCTCAGCAAACATTTTTTCACCCAACCTTGATGATTCTCTCAGGGAATGATCAGTACACCAATCCCACTTCGCTCACCACGTTTCATTCTTCTACGTTAAACCGTTCGTTTGCAGTAACCGTTTTCATTTTTAGGTTTCACTCTGTTTTCTCCTGTAGGGATACATGTATTTCGAACTCTAAAGCAAACACGGTTTGTGCTAGCTGTTTAAAACTTGACGCAATAAAGCAGTTTCAAGTTCTATCTCTATGGTTTGTTTGCTGTTGATGTAGCCAAAAGCAGAGACTGGAGAAAATCACTTTCATAGAAAGCGGTTGCCAAGCTTCCAAAAAACTACGTACGATTTGCCTGAAATCTCAGCATTTTTTCACCCAATCTTGATGATTCTTTCAGGTAATGATCAGTACACCAATCCCACTTGGCTCACAAAGTTTCATTCTTCTAGGTTACACAGTTCGTTTGCAGTAACCATTTTCATTTTTAGGTTTCACTCTGTTTTCTCCTACAGGGATACATGTATTTCGAACTCTAAATCAAACACGGTTTGTGCTAGCCGTTTGAAACTTGACACAATAAAGCAGTTTCAAGTTCTATCTCTATAGTTTGTTTGCTGTTGATGTAGCCCTAAGCAGAGACTGGAGAAAATCACTTTCATGGAAAGGGGTTGCCAAGCTTCCAAAAAACTACGATTTGCCTGAAATCTCAGCAAACATTTTTTCACCCAATCTTGATTATTCTTTCCGGAAATGATCAGTACACCAATCCCAATTGGCTCACCAAGGTTCATTCTTCTAGGTTAAACCGTTCGTTTGCAGTAACCGTTTTCATTTTTAGGTTTCACTCTGTTTTCTCCTATAGGGATACATGTATTTCGAACTCTAAATCAAACACGGTTTGTGCTAGCCATTTGAGACTTGACACAATAAAGCAGTTTCAAGTTATATCTCTATGGTTTGTTTGCTGTTGATGTAGCCAAAAGCAGAGACTGGAGAAAATCACTTTCATAGAAAGCGATTGCCGAGCTTCCAAAAAACTACGTACGATTTGCCTGAAATCTCAGCATTTTTTCACCCAATCTTGATGATTCGTTCATGTAATGATCAGTGCACCAAATCAACTTGGTCTCCAAATTTCGTTCTTCTAGGTTAAACTGTTCATTTGCAGTAATCGATTTCATTTTTAGGTTTCACTCTGTTTTCTCCTATAGGGATACATGTATTTGGAACTCTAAGTCAAACACGGTTTGTGCTAGCTCTTTGAAACTTGACACAATAAAGCAGTTTCAAGTTCTATCTTTATGGTTTGTTTGCTGTCGATGTAGCCCTAAGCAGAGACTGGCGAAAATCACTTTCATGGAAAGGGGTTGCCTAGCTTCCAAAAAACTACGAGTTGCCTGAAATCTCAGCCAAATTTTTTTCACCCAATCTTGATGATACTTACAGGTAATGATCAGTACACCAAAACCACTTGGCTCACCAAATTTCGTTCTTCTAGGTTAAACCGTTCGTTGCAGTAACCGTTTTCATTTTTAGGTTTCACTCTGTTTTCTCCTACAGGGATACATGTATGTGGAACTCTTAATTAAACACGGTTTGTGCTAGCTCTTTGAAACTTGACACAATAAAGCAGTTTCAAGTTCTGTCTCTATGGTTTGTTTGCTGTTGATGTAGCCCAAAGCAGAGACTGGCGAAAATCACTTTCATGGAAAGGGGTTGCCAAGCTTCCAAAAAACTACGAGTTGCCTGAAATCTCAGCCAACTTTTTTTCACCCAATCTTGATGATACTTTCAGGTAATGATCAGTACACCAAAACCACTTGGCTCACCAAATTTCGTTCTTCTAGGTTAAACCGTTCGTTGCAGTAACCGTTTTCATTTTTAGGTTTCCCTCTGTTTTCTCCTGTAGGGATACATGTATTTCGAAATCTAAAGCAAACACGGTTTGTGCTAGCTGTTTAAAACTTGACGCAATAAAGCAGTTTCAAGTTCTATCTCTATGGTTTGTTTGCTGTTGATGTAGCCAAAAGCAGAGACTGGAGAAAATCACTTTCATAGAAAGCGGTTGCCAAGCTTCCAAAAAACTACGTACGATTTGCCTGAAATCTCAGCATTTTTTCACCCAATCTTGATGATTCTTTCAGCTAATGATCAGTACACCAATCCCACTTGGCTCACAAAGTTTCATTCTTCTAGGTTACACAGTTCGTTTGCAGTAACCATTTTCATTTTTAGGTTTCACTCTGTGTTCTCCTACAGGGATACATGTATTTCGAACTCTAAATCAAACACGGTTTGTGCTAGCCGTTTGAAACTTGACACAATAAAGCAGTTTCAAGTTCTATCTCTATAGTTTGTTTGCTGTTGATGTAGCCCTAAGCAGAGACTGGAGAAAATCACTTTCATGGAAAGGGGTTGCCAAACTTCCAAAAAACTACGAGTTGCCTGAAATCTCAGCAAACATTTTTTCACCCAATCTTGATTATTCTTTCCGGAAATGATCAGTACACCAATCCCAATTGGTTCACCAAGTTTCATTCTTCTAGGTTAAACCGTTCGTTTGCAGTAACCGTTTTCATTTTTAGGTTTCACTCTGTTTTCTCCTATAGGGATACATGTATTTCGAACTCTAAATCAAACACGGTTTGTGCTAGCTGTTTGAATCTTGACACAATAAAGCAGTTTCAAGTTCTATCTCTATGGTTTCTTTGCTGTTGATGTAGCCCTAAGCAGAGACTGGAGAAAATCACTTTCATGGAAAGGGGTTGCCAAGCTTCCAAAAAATTACGATTTGCCTTAAAACTCAGCACATATTTTTTCACCCAATCTTGATGATTCTTTCAGGGAATGATCAGTATACCAATCCCACTTGGCTCACAAAGTTTCATTTTTCTAGGTTAAACCGTTCGTTTGCAGTAACCGTTTTCATTTTTAGGTTTCACTCTGTTTTCTCCTATAGGGATACATGTATTTCGAACTCTAAATCAAACACGGTTTATGCTAGCCGATTGAAACTTGACACAATAAAGCAGTTTCAAGTTCTGTCTCTATCGTTTGTTTGCTGTTGATGTAGCCCTAAGCAGAGACTGGAGAAAATCACTTTCATGGAAAGGGGTTGCCAAGCTTCCAAAAACTACGATTTGCCTGAAATCTCAGCAAACATTTTTTTACCCAATCTTGATGATTCTCTCAGGGAATGATCAGTACACCAATCCCACTTGGCTCACCAAGTTTCATTCTTCTAGGTTAAACCGTTCGTTTGTAGTAACCGTTTTCATTTTAGGTTTCACTCTGTTTTCTCCTTTAGGGATACACGTATTTGGAACTCTAAATCAAACACGGTTGTGATCGCTCTTTGAAACTTGACGCAATAAAGCACTTTCAAGTTCTATTTCTATGGTTTGTTTGCTGTTGATGTAGCCCTAAGCAGAGACTGGCGAAAATCACTTTCATGGAAAGGGGTTGCCAAGCTTCCAAAAAACTACGAGTTGCCTGAAATCTCAGCAAACATTTTTTCACCCAATCTTGATGATTCTTTCAGGTAATGATCAGTACACCAAAACCACTTGGCTCACCAAATTTCGTTCTTCTAGGTTAAACCGTTCGTTTGCAGTAACCGTTGTAATTTTTAGGTTTCACTCTGTTTACTCCTATAGAGATACATGTATTTGGAACTCTAAATCAAACACGGTTTGTGCTAGCTCTTTGAAACTTGACACAATAAAGCAGTTTCAAGTTCTATCTCTATGGTTTGTTTGCTGTTGATGTAGCCCTAAGCAGAGAGTGGCGAAAATCACTTTCATGGAAAGGGGTTGAGAAGCTTCCAAAAAACTACGAGTTGCCTGAAATCTCAGCAAACATTTTTTCACCCAATCTTGATGACTCTTTCAGGTAATGATCAGTAAACCAAAACCACTTTTCCCACCAAATTTCATTCTTCTAGGTTAAACCGTTCGTTTGCAGTAACCGTTTTCATTTTTAGGTTTCACTCTGTTTCCTTCTATAGGGATACATGTATTTGAAACTCTAAATCAAATTCGGTTTGGGCTAGCTCTTTTAAACTTGGCACAATAAAGCATTTTCAAGTTCTATCTCTATGGATTGTTTGCTGTTGATGTAGCCCTAAGCAGAGACTGACGAAAATCACTTTGATGGAAAGGGGTTGTCAAGCTTCCAAAAAACTAAGAGTTGCCTGAAATCTCAGCAAACATTTTTTTCACCCAATCTTGATGTTTCTATCAGGTAATGATCAGTACACCCAAACCACTTGGCTCACCAAATTTCGTTCTTCTAGGTTAAACCGTTCGTTTGCAGTAAATGTTTTCATTTTTAGGTTTCACTCTCTTTGCTCCTATAGGGATACAAGTATTTGGAACTTTAAATCAAACACGGTATGTGGTATCTCTTTGAAACTTGACACAGTAAAGGAGTTTCAAGTGTTTTCTCTATGGTTTTTTTGCGGTTGATGTAGCCCTAAGCAGAGACTGGCGAAAATCACTTGGATGGAAAGGGGTTGCCAAGCTTCCAGAAAACTGCGAGTTGCCTGAAATTTCAGCAAACATTTTTTCACCCAATCTTGATGATTCTTTCTGGTAATGATCAGTACACGAAAACAACTTGGCTCACCAAATTTTGTTCTTCTAGGTTAAACCGTTCGTTTGCAGTAAATGTTTTCATTTTTAGGTTTCACTCTGTTTGCTCCTATAGGGATACAAGTATTTGGAACTTTAAATCAAACACGGTACGTGGTATCTCTTTGAAACTTGACACAGTAAAGGAGTTTCATGTGTTTTCTCTATGGTTTGTTTGCTGTTGATGTAGCCCTAAGCAGAGACTGGCGAAAATCATTTTGATGGAAAGGGGTTGCCAAGCTTCCAGAAAACTGCGAGTTGCCTGAAATCTCAGCAAACATTTTTTCACCCAATCTTGATGATTCTTTCAGGTATTGATCAGTACAACAAAACCACTTGGCTCACCAAATTTCGTTCTTCTAGGTTAAACCGTTCGTTTCCAGTAACCATTTTCATTTTTAGGTTTCACTCTGTTTTCTCCTATAGGGATACATGTATTTGGAACTCTAAATCAAACACGGTTGTGCTAGCTCTTTGAAACTTGACACAATAAAGCAGTTTCAAGTTCTATTTCTATGGTTTGTTTGCTGTTGATGTAGCCCTAAGCAGAGACTGGCGAAAATCACTTTCATGGAAAGGGGTTGCCAAGCTTCCAAAAAACTACGAGTTGCTTGAAATCTCAGCAAACATTTTTTCACCCAATCTTGATGATTCTTTCAGGTAATGATGAGTACACCAAAACCACTTGGATCACCAAATTTCGTTCTTCAGGGTTAAACCGTTCGTTTGCAGTAAACGTTTTCATTTTTAGTTTTTACTCTGTTTTCTCCTATAGAAATACATGTATTTGGAAAGCTAAATGAAACATGGTTTGAGCTAGCTCTTTGAAACTTGACACAATAAAGCAGTTTCAAGTTCTATCTCTATGGTTTGTTTGCTGTTGATGTAGCCCTAAGCAGAGAGTGGCGAAAATCACGTTCATGGAAAGGGATTGCCAAGCTTCCAAAAAACTACGAGTTGCCTGAAATCTCAGCAAATATTTTTTCACCCAACCTTGATGATTCTTTCAGGTAATGATCAGTACACCAAAACGACTTGGCTCACCAAATTTCGTTCTTCTAGGTTAAACCGTTCGTTTGCAGTAACCATTTTCATTTTTAGGTTTCACTCTGTTTTCTCCTATAGGGATACATGTATTTGGAACTCTAAATCAAACACGGTTTGTGCTAGCTCTTTGAAACTTGACACAATAAAGCAGTATCAAGTTCTATCTCTATGCAATGTTTACTGTTGATCTAGCCCTAAGCAGAGACTGGCGAAAATCACTTTCATGGAAAGGGTTGCCAAGCTTCCAAAAGACTACGAGTTGTCTGAAATCTCAGCAAACATTTTTTCACCCAATCTTGATGATTCTTTCAGGTAATGATCAGTACACCAAAACCACTTGGCTCACCAAATTTTGTTCTTCTAGGTTAAACCGTTCGTTTGCAGTAACCGTTTTCATTTTTAGGTTTCACTCTGTTTTCTCCTATAGGGATACATGTATTTGGAACTCTAAATCAAACACGGTTGTGCTAGCTCTTTGAAACTTGACGCAATAAAGCAGTTTCAAGTTCTATTTCTATGGTTTGTTTTTTGTTGATGTAGCCCTAAGCAGAGACTGGCGAAAATCACTTTCATGGATAGGGGTTGCCAAGCTTCCAAAAAAGTACGAGTTGCCTGAAATCTCAGCAAACATTTTTTCACCCAATCTTGATGATTCTTTCAGGTAATGATCAGTACACCAAAACCACTTGGCTCACCAAATTTCGTTCTTCTAGGTTAAACCGTTCGTTTGCAGTAACCGTTTTAATTTTTAGGTTTCACTCTGTTTTCTCCTATAGAAATACATGTATTTGGAAAGCTAAATGAAATATGGTTTGTGCTAGCTCTTTGAAACTTGACACAATAACGCAGTTTCAAGTTCTATCTCTATGGTTTGTTTGCTGTTGATGTAGCCCTAAGCAGAGAGTGGCGAAAATCACTTTCATTGAAAGGGATTGCCAAGCTTCCAAAAAACTACGAGTTGCCTGAAATCTCAGCAAATATTTTTTCACCCAACCTTGATGATTATTTCAGGTAATGATCAGTACCCCAAAACGACTTGGATCACCAAATTTCGTTCTTCTAGGTTAAACCGTTCGTTTGCAGTAACCATTTTCATTTTTAGGTTTCACTCTGTTTTCTCCTATAGGGATACATGTATTTGGAACTCTAAATCAAACACGGTTTGTGCTAGCTCTTTGAAACTTGACACAATAAAGCAGTTTCAAGTTCTATCTCTATGGTTTATTGCTGTTGATCTAGCCCTAAGCAGAGACTGGCGAAAATCACTTTAATGGAAAGGGTTGCCAAGCTTCCAAAAGACTACGAGTTGTCTGAAATCTCAGCAAACATTTTTTCACCCAATCTTGTTGATTCTTTCAGGTAATGATCAGTACACCAAAACCACTTGGCTCACCAAATTTCGTTTTTCTAGGTTAAACCGTTTTTTTGCAGGAACCGTTTTCAATTTTAGGTTTCACTCTGTTTTCTCCTACAGGGATACATGTATTTGGAACTCTAAATCTAACACGGTTTGTGCTAGCTCTTTGAAACTTGTCAAGTAAAGCAGTTTCAAGTGTTTTCTCTATGGTTTTTTTGCTGTTGATGTAGCCCTAAGCAGAGACTGGTGAAAATCATTTTGATGGAAAGGGGTTGCCAAGCTTCCAGAAAACCACGAGTTGCCTGAAATCTCAGCAAACATTTTTTCACCCAATCTTGATGATTCTTTCAGGTAATGATCAGTACCCCAAAACCACTTGGCTCACCAAATTTCGTTCTTCTAGGTTAAACCGTTCGTTTGCAGTAAACGTTTTCATTTTTAGTTTTCACTCTGTTTTCTCCTATAGAAATACATGTATTTGGAAAGCTAAATGAAACATGGTTTGTGCTAGCTCTTTGAAACATAACACAATAAAGCAGTTTCAAGTTCTATCTCTATGGTTTGTTTGCTGTTGATGTAGCCCTAAGCAGAGACTGGCGAAAATCACTTTCATTGAAAGGAATTGCCAAGCTTCCAAAAAACTACGAGTTGCCAGAAATCTCAGCAAATATTTTTTCACCCAACCTTGATGATTCTTTCAGGTAATGATCAGTACACCAAAACGACTTGGCTCACCAAATTTCGTTCTTCTAGGTTAAACCGTTCGTTTGCAGTAACCATTTTCATTTTTAGGTTTCACTCTGTTTTCTCCTATAGGGATACATGTATTTGGAACTCTAAATCAAACACGGTTTGTGCTAGCTCTTTGAAACTTGACACAATAAAGCAGTTTGAAGTTCTATCTCTATGGTTTATTGCTGTTGATCTAGCCCTAAGCAGAGACTGGCGAAAATCACTTTCATGGAAAGGGTTGCCAAGCTTCCAAAAGACTACGAGTTGTCTGAAATCTCAGCAAACATTTTTTCACCCAATCTTGATGATTCTTTCAGGTAATGATCAGTACACCAAAACCACTTGGCTCACCAAATTTCGTTTTTCTAGGTTAAACTTTTTTTTTGCAGTAACTGTTTTCATTTTTAGGTTTCACTCTGTTTTCTCCTACAGGGATACATGTATTTGGAACTCTAAATCTAACACGGTTTGTGCTAGCTCTTTGAAACTTGACAAGTAAAGCAGTTTCAAGTGTTTTCTCTATGGTTTGTTTGCTGTTGATGTAGCCCTAAGCAGAGACTGGCGAAAATCATTTTGATGGAAAGGGGTTGCCAAGCTTCCAGAAAACCACGAGTTGCCTGAAATCTCAGCAAACATTTTTTCACCCAATCTTGATGATTCTTTCAGGTAATGATCAGTACCCCAAAACCACTTGGCTCACCAAATTTCGTTCTTCTAGGTTAAACCGTGCTTTTGCAGTAACCGTTTTCATTTTTAGTTTTCACTCTGTTTTCTCCTATAGGGATACATGTATTTGGAACTCTAAATCAAACACGGTTGTGCTAGCTCTTTGAAACTTGACACAATAAAGCAGTTTCAAGTTTTATTTCTATGGTTTGTTTGCTGTTGATGTAGCCCTAAGCAGAGAGTGGCGAAAATCACTTTCATGGAAAGGGGTTGCCAAGCTTCCAAAAAACTACGAGTTGCCTGAAATCTCAGCAAACATTTTTTCACCCTATCTTGATGATTCCTTCAGGAAATGATCAGTACACCAAAACCACTTGGCTCACGAAATTTCGTTCTTCTAGGTTAAACCGTTGGTTTGCAGTAACCGTTTTCATTTTTAGGTTTCACTCTGTTCTCTCCTATAGGGATACATGTATTTGGAACTCTAAATCAAACACGGTTTGTGCTAGCTCTTTGAAACATGACACAGTAAAGGCAGTTTCAAGTGTTTTCTCTATGGTTTGTTTGCTGTTGATGTAGCCCTAAGCAGAGACTGGCGAAAATCATTTTGATGGAAAGGGGTTGCCAAGCTTCCAAAAAACTACGAGTTGCCTGAAATCTCAGCAAATATTTTTTCACCCAATCTTGATGATTCTTTCAGGTAATGATCAGAAAACCAAAACCACTTTTCCCACCAAATTTCATTCTTCTAGGTTAAACCGTTCGTTTGCAGTAACCGTTTTCATTTTTAGGTTTCACTCTGTTTCCTTCTATAGGGATACATGTATTTGAAACTCTAAATCAAATTCGGTTTGGGCTAGCTCTTTTAAACTTGGCACAATAAAGCATTTTCAAGTTCTATCTCTATGGATTGTTTGCTGTTGATGTAGCCCTAAGCAGAGACTGACGAAAATCACTTTGATGGAAAGGGGTTGCCAAGCTTCCAAAAAACTAAGAGTTGCCTGAAATCTCAGCAAACATTTTTTTAACCCAATCTTGATGTTTCTATCAGGTAATGATCAGTACACCAAAACCACTTGGCTCACCAAATTTCGTTCTTCTATGTTAAACCGTTCGTTTGCAGTAAATGTTTTCATTTTTAGGTTTCACTCTGTTTGCTCCTATAGGGATACAAGTATTTGGAACTTTAAATCAAACACGGTATGTGGTATCTCTTTGAAACTTGACACAGTAAAGGAGTTTCAAGTGTTTTCTCTATTGTTTGTTTGCTGTTGATGTAGCCCTAAGCAGAGACTGGCGAAAATCATTTTGATGGAAAGGGGTTGCCAAGCTTCCAGAAAACTGCGAGTTGCCTGAAATCTCAGCAAACATTTTTTCACCCAATCTTGATGATTCTTTCAGGTAATGATCAGTAAAACAAAACCACTTTGCTCACCAAATTTCTGTTCTTCTAGGTTAAACCGTTCGTTTCCAGTAACCATTTTCATTTTTAGGTTTCACTCTGTTTTCTCCTATAGGGATACATGTATTTGGAACTCTAAATCAAACACGGTTTGTGCTAGCTCTTTGAAACTTGACACAATAAAGCAGTTTCAAGTTCTATCTCTATGGTTTATTGCTGTTGATCTAGCCCTAAGCAGAGACTGGCGAAAATCACTTTCATGGAAAGGGTTGCCAAGCTTCCAAAAGACTACGAGTTGTCTGAAATCTCAGCAAACATTTTTTCACCCAATCTTGATGATTCTTTCAGGTAATGATCAGTACACCAAAACCACTTGGCTCACCAAATTTCGTTTTTCTAGGTTAAACCGTTTTTTTGCAGGAACCGTTTTCATTTTTAGGTTTCACTCTGTTTTCTCCTACAGGGATACATGTATTTGGAACTCTAAATCTAACACGGTTTGTGTTAGCTCTTTGAAACTTGACAAGTAAAGCAGTTTCAAGTGTTTTCTCTATGGTTTGTTTGCTGTTGATGTAGCCCTAAGCAGAGACTGGCGAAAATCATTTTGATGGAAAGGGGTTGCCAAGCTTCCAGAAAACCACGAGTTGCCTGAAATCTCAGCAAACATTTTTTCACCCAATCTTGATGATTCTTTCAGGTAATGATCAGTACCCCAAAACCACTTGGCTCACCAAATTTCGTTCTTCTAGGTTAAACCGTTCGTTTGCAGTAAACGTTTTAATTTTTAGTTTTCACTCTGTTTTCTCCTATAGAAATACATGTATTTGGAAAGCTAAATGAAACATGGTTTGTGCTAGCTCTTTGAAACATGACACAATAAAGCAGTTTCAAGTTCTATCTCTATGTTTTGTTTGCTGTTGATGTAGCCCTAAGCAGAGAGTGGCGAAAATCACTTTCATGGAAAGGGGTTTCCAAGCTTCCAAAAAACTACGAGTTGCCTGAAATCTCAGCAAACATTTTTTCACCCAATCTTGATGATTCTTTCAGGAAATGATCAGTACACCAAAACCACTTGGCTCACGAAATTTCGTTCTTCTAGGTTAAACCGTTCGTTTGCAGTAACCGTTTTCATTTTTAGGTTTCACTCTGTTCTCTCCTATAGGGATACATGTATTTGGAACTCTAAATCAAACACGGTTTGTGCTAGCTCTTTGAAACTTGACACAGTAAGGCAGTTTCAAGTGTTTTCTCTATGGTTTGTTTGCTGTTGATGTAGCCCTAAGCAGAGACTGGCGAAAATCATTTTGATGGAAAGGGGTTGCCAAGCTTCCAAAAAACTACGAGTTCCCTGAAATCTCAGCAAACATTTTTTCACCGAATCTTGATGATTCTTTCAGGTAATGATCAGAAAACCAAAACCACTTTTCCCACCAAATTTCATTCTTCTAGGTTAAACCGTTCGTTTGCAGTAACCGTTTTCATTTTTAGGTTTCACTCTGTTTCCTTCTATAGGGATACATGTATTTGAAACTCTAAATCAAATTCGGTTTGGGCTAGCTCTTTTAAACTTGGCACAATAAAGCATTTTCACGTTCTATCTCTATGGATTGTTTGCTGTTGATGTAGCCCTAAGCAGAGACTGACGAAAATCACTTTGATGGAAAGGGGTTGCCAAGCTTCCAAAAAACTAAGAGTTGCCTGAAATCTCAGCAAACATTTTTTTCACCCAATCTTGATGTTTCTATCAGGTAATGATCAGTACACCAAAACCACTTGGCTCACCAAATTTCGTTCTTCTAGGTTAAACCGTTCGTTTGCAGTAAATGTTTTCATTTTTAGGTTTCACTCTGTTTGCTCCTATAGGGATACAAGTATTTGGAACTTTAAATCAAACACGGTATGTGGTATCTCTTTGAAACTTGACACAGTAAAGGAGTTTCAAGTGTTTTCTCTATGGTTTGTTTGCTGTTGATGTAGCCCTAAGCAGAGACTGGCGAAAATCATTTTGATGGAAAGGGGTTGCCAAGCTTCCAGAAAACTGCGAGTTGCCTGAAATCTCAGCAAACATTTTTTCACCCAATCTTGATGATTCTTTCAGGTAATGATCAGTACAACAAAACCACTTGGCTCACCAAATTTCGTTCTTCTAGGTTAAACCGTTCGTTTCCAGTAACCATTTTCATTTTTAGGTTTTACTCTGTTTTCTCCTATAGGGATACATGTATTTGGAACTCTAAATCAAACACGGTTTGTGCTAGCTCTTTGAAACTTGACACAATAAGCAGTTTCAAGTTCTATCTCTATGGTTTATTGCTGTTGATCTAGCCCTAAGCAGAGACTGGCGAAAATCACTTTCATGGAAAGGGGTTGCCAAGCTTCCAAAAGACTACGAGTTGTCTGAAATCTCAGCAAACATTTTTTCACCCAATCTTGATGATTCTTTCAGGTAATGATCAGTACACCAAAACCACTTGGCTCACCAAATTTCGTTTTTCTAGGTTAAACCGTTTTTTTGCAGGAACCGTTTTCATTTTTAGGTTTCACTCTGTTTTCTCCTACAGGGATACATGTATTTGGAACTCTAAATCTAACACGGTTTGTGCTAGCTCTTTGAAACTTGACAAGTAAATCAGTTTCAAGTGTTTTCTCTATGGTTTGTTTGCTGTTGATGTAGCCCTAAGCAGAGACTGGCGAAAATCATTTTGACGGAAAGGGGTTGCCAAGCTTCCAGAAAACCACGAGTTGCATGAAATCTCAGCAAACATTTTTTCACCCAATCTTGATGATTCTTTCAGGTAATGATCAGTACCCCAAAACCACTTGGCTCACCAAATTTCGTTCTTCTAGGTTAAACCGTTCGTTTGCAGTAAACGTTTTAATTTTTAGTTTTCACTCTGTTTTCTCCTATAGAAATACATGTATTTGGAAAGCTAAATGAAACATGGTTTGTGCTAGCTCTTTGAAACTTGATACAATAAAGCAGTTTCAAGTTCTATCTCTATGGTTTGTTTGCTGTTGATGTAGCCCTAAGCAGAGAGTGGCGAAAATCACTTTCATTGAAAGGGATTGCCAAGCTTCCAAAAAACTACGAGTTGCCTGAAATCTCAGCAAATATATTTTCACCCAACTTTGATGATTCCTTCAGGTAATGATCAGTACACCAAAACGACTTGGCTCACCAAATTTCGTTCTTCTAGGTTAAACCGTTCGTTTGCAGTAACCATTTTCATTTTTAGGTTTCACTCTGTTTTCTCCTACAGGGATACATGTATTTGGAACTCTAAATCTAACACGGTTTTTGCTAGCTCTTTGAAACTTGACAAGTAAAGCAGTTTCAAGTGTTTTCTCTATGGTTTGTTTGCTGTTGATTTAGCCCTAAGCAGAGAATCTCGAAAATCATTTTGATGGAAAGGGGTTGCCAAGCTTCCAGAAAACCACGAGTTGCCTGAAATCTCAGCAAACATTTTTTCACCCAATCTTGATGATTCTTTCAGGTAATGATCAGTACCCCAAAACCACTTGGCTCACCAAATTTCGTTCTTCTAGGTTAAACCGTGCTTTTGCAGTAACCGTTTTCATTTTTAGTTTTCACTCTGTTTTCTCCTATTGGGATACATGTATTTGGAACTCTAAATCAAACACGGTTGTGCTAGCTCTTTGAAACTTGACACAGTAAGGCAGTTTCAAGTGTTTTCTCTATGGTTTGTTTGCTGTTGATGTAGCCCTAAGCAGAGACTGGCGAAAATCATTTTGATGGAAAGGGGTTGCCAAGCTTCCAAAAAACTACGAGTTCCCTGAAATCTCAGCAAACATTTTTTCACCGAATCTTGATGATTCTTTCAGGTAATGATCAGAAAACCAAAACCACTTTTCCCACCAAATTTCATTCTTCTAGGTTAAACCGTTCGTTTGCAGTAACCGTTTTCATTTTTAGGTTTCACTCTGTTTCCTTCTATAGGGATACATGTATTTGAAACTCTAAATCAAATTCGGTTTGGGCTAGCTCTTTTAAACTTGGCACAATAAAGCATTTTCAAGTTCTATCTCTATGGATTGTTTGCTGTTGATGTAGCCCTAAGCAGAGACTGACGAAAATCACTTTGATGGAAAGGGGTTGCCAAGTTTCAAAAAAACTAAGAGTTGCCTGAAATCTCAGCAAACATTTTTTTCACCCAATCTTGATGTTTCTATCAGGTAATGATCAGTACACCAAAACCACTTGGCTCACCAAATTTCGTTCTTCTAGGTTAAACCGTTCGTTTGCAGTAAATGTTTTCATTTTTAGGTTTCACTCTGTTTGCTCCTATCGGGATACAATATTTGGAACTTTAAATCAAACACGGTATGTGGTATCTCTTTGAAACTTGACACAGTAAAGGAGTTTCAAGTGTTTTCTCTATGGTTTGTTTGCTGTTGATGTAGCCCTAAGCAGAGACTGGCGAAAATCATTTTGATGGAAAGGGGTTGCCAAGCTTCCAGAAAACTGCGAGTTGCCTGAAATCTCAGCAAACATTTTTTCACCCAATCTTGATGATTCTTTCAGGTAATGATCAGTACAACAAAACCACTTGGCTCACCAAATTTCGTTCTTCTAGGTTAAACCGTTCGTTTCCAGTAACCATTTTCATTTTTAGGTTTCACTCTGTTTTCTCCTATAGGGATACATGTATTTGGAACTCAAAATCAAACACGGTTTGTGCAAGCTCTTTGAAACTTGACACAATAAAGCAGTTTCAAGTTCTATCTCTATGGTTTATTGCTGTTGATCTAGCCCTAAGCAGAGACTGGCGAAAATCACTTTCATGGAAAGGGTTGCCAAGCTTCCAAAAGACTACGAGTTGTCTGAAATCTCAGCAAACATTTTTTCACCCAATCTTGATGATTCTTTCAGGTAATGATCAGTACACCAAAACCACTTGGCTCACCAAATTTCGTTTTTCTAGGTTAAACCGTTTTTTTGCAGGAACCGTTTTCAATTTTAGGTTTCACTCTGTTTTCTCCTACAGGGATACATGTATTTGGAACTCTAAATCTAACACGGTTTGTGCTAGCTCTTTGAAACGTGACAAGTAAAGCAGTTTCAAGTGTTTTCTCTATGGTTTGTTTGCTGTTGATGTAGCCCTAAGCAGAGACTGGTGAAAATCATTTTGATGGAAAGGGGTTGCCAAGTTTCCAGAAAACCACGAGTTGCCTGAAATCTCAGCAAACATTTTTTCACCCAATCTTGATGATTCTTTCAGGTAATGATCAGTACCCCAAAATCACTTGGCTCACCAAATTTCGTTCTTCTAGGTTAAACCGTTCGTTTGCAGTAACCGTTTTCATTTTTAGTTTTCACTCTGTTTTCTCCTATAGGGATACATGTATTTGGAACTCTAAATCAAACACGGTTGTGCTAGCTCTTTGAAACTTGACACAATAAAGCAGTTTCAAGTTCTATTCCTATGGTTTGTTTGCTGTTGATGTAGCCCTAAGCAGAGACTGGCGAACATCACTTTCATGGAAAGGGGTTGCCAAGCTTCCAAAAAACTACGAGTTGCCTGAAATCTCAGCAAACATTTTTTCACCCAATCTTGATGATTCTTTCAGGTAATGATCAGTACACCAAAACCACTTGGCTCGCCAAATTTTGTTCTTCTAGGTTAAACCGTTCATTTGCAGTAACCGTTTACATTTTTAGGTTTCACTCTGTTTTCTCCTATAGGGATACATGTATTTGGAACTCTAAATCAAACACGGTTGTGCTAGCTCTTTGAAACTTGACGCAATAAAGCAGTTTCAAGTTCTATTTCTATGGTTTGTTTGCTGTTGATGTAGCCCTAAGCAGAGACTGGCGAAAATCACTTTCATGGAAAGGGGTTGCCAAGCTTCCAAAAAACTACGAGTTGCCTGAAATCTCAGCAAACATTTTTTCACCCAATCTTGATGATTCTTTCAGGTAATGATCAGTACACCAAAACCACTTGGCTCACCAAATTTTGTTCTTCTAGGTTAAACCGTTCGTTTGCAGTAACCGTTTTCATTTTTAGGTTTCACTCTGTTTTCTCCTTTAGGGATACACGTATTTGGAACTCTAAATCAAACACGGTTGTGATCGCTCTTTGAAACTTGACGCAATAAAGCACTTTCAAGTTCTATTTCTATGGTTTGTTTGCTGTTGATGTAGCCCTAAGCAGAGACTGGCGAAAATCACTTTCATGGAAAGGGGTTGCCAAGCTTCCAAAAAACTACGAGTTGCCTGAAATCTCAGCAAACATTTTTTCACCCAATCTTGATGATTCTTTCAGGTAATGATCAGTACACCAAAACCACTTGGCTCACCAAATTTCGTTCTTCTAGGTTAAACCGTTCGTTTGCAGTAACCGTTGTAATTTTTAGGTTTCACTCTGTTTTCTCCTATAGGGATACATGTATTTGGAACTCTAAATCAAACACGGTTTGTGCTAGCTCTTTGAAACTTGACACAATAAAGCAGTTTCAAGTTCTATCTCTATGGTTTGTTTGCTGTTGATGTAGCCCTAAGCAGAGAGTGGCGAAAATCACTTTCATGGAAAGGGGTTGAGAAGCTTCCAAAAAACTACGAGTTGCCTGAAATCTCAGCAAACATTTTTTCACCCAATCTTGATGACTCTTTCAGGTAATGATCAGTAAACCAAAACCACTTTTCCCACCAAATTTCGTTCTTCTAGGTTAAACCGTTCGTTTGCAGTAACCGTTTTAATTTTTAGGTTTCACTCTGTTTTCTCCTATAGAGATACATGTATTTGGAACTCTAAATCAAACACGGTTTGTGCTAGCTCTTTGAAACTTGACACAATAAAGCAGTTTCAAGTTCTATCTCTATGGTTTGTTTGCTGTTGATGTAGCCCTAAGCAGAGAGTGGCGAAAATCACTTTAATGCAAAGGGGTTTCCAAGCTTCCAAAAAACTACGAGTTGCCTGAAATCTCAGCAAACATTTTTTCACCCAATCTTGATGATTCTTTCAGGTAATGATCAGTACACCAAAACCACTTGGCTCACGAAATTTCGTTCTTCTAGGTTAAACCGTTCGTTTGCAGTAACCGTTTTCATTTTTAGGTTTCACTCTGTTCTCCCCTATAGGGATACATGTATTTGGAACTCTAAATCAAACACGGTTTGTGCTAGCTCTTTGAAACTTGACACAGTAATGCAGTTTCAAGTGTTTTCTCTATGGTTTGTTTGCTGTTGATGTAGCCCTAAGCAGAGACTGGCGAAAATCATTTTGATGGAAAGGGGTTGCCAAGCTTCCAAAAAACTACGAGTTGCCTGAAATCTCAGCAAACATATTTTCACCCAATCTTGATGATTCTTTCAGGTAATGATCAGAAAACCAAAACCACTTTTCCCACCAAATTTTATTCTTCTAGGTTAAACCGTTCGTTTGCAGTAAACGTTTTCATTTTTAGGTTTCACTCTGTTTCCTTCTATAGGGATACATGTATTTGAAACTCTAAATCAAACTCGGTTTGGGCTAGCTCTTTTAAACTTGGCACAATAAAGCATTTTCAAGTTCTATCTATATGGATTGTTTGCTGTTGATGTAGCCCAAAGCAGAGACTGACGAAAATCACTTTGATGGAAAGGGGTTGCCAAGCTTCCAAAAAACTAAGAGTTGCCTGAAATCTCAGCAAACATTTTTTTCACCCAATCTTGATGATTCTATCAGGTAATGATCAGTACACCAAAACCACTTGGCTCACCAAATTTTGTTCTTCTAGGTTAAACCGTTCATTTGCAGTAAATGTTTTCATTTTTAGGTTTCACTCTGTTTTCTCCCATAGGGATACATGTTTTTGGAACTCTAAATCAAACACGGTTGTGCTAGCTCTTTGAAACTTGACACAATAAAGCAGTTTCAAGTTCTATTTCTATGGTTTGTTTGCTGTTGATGTAGCCCTAAGCAGAGACTGGCGAAAATCTCTTTCATGGAAAGGGGTTGCCAAGCTTCCAAAAAACTACGAGTTGCCTGAAATCTCAGCAAACATTTTTTCACCCAATCTTGATGATTCTTTCAGGTAATGATCAATACACAAAAACCACTTGGCTCACCAAATTTCGTTCTTCTAGGTTAAACCGTTCGTTTGCAGTAACCGTTTTCATTTTTAGGTTTCACTCTGTTTTCTCCTATAGAGATACATGTATTTGGAACTCTAAATCAAACACGGTTTGTGCTAGCTCTTTGAAACTTGATACAATAAAGCAGTTTCAAGTTCTATCTCTATGGTTTGTTTGCTGTTGATGTAGCCCAAAGCAGAGAGTGGCGAATATCACTTTCATGGAAAGGGGTTGCCAAGATTCCAAAAAACTACGAGTTGCCTGAAATCTCAGCAAACATTTTTTCACCCAATCTTGATGATTCTTTCAGGTAATGATCAGTACACCAAAACCCTTGGCTAACGAAATGTCGTTCTTCTAGGTTAAACCGTTCGTTTACAGTAACCGTTTTCATTTTTAGGTTTCACTCTGTTTTCTCCTATAGGGATACATGTATTTGGAACTCTAAATCAAACACGGTTTGTGCTAGCTCTTTGAAACTTGATACAGTAAGGCAGTTTCAAGTGTTTTCTCTATGGTTTGTTTGCTGTTGATGTAGCCCTAAGCAGAGACTGGCGAAAATCACTTTCATGGAAAGGGTTGCCAAGCTTCCAAAGGACTACGAGTTGTCTGAAATCTCAGCAAACATTTTTTCACCCAATCTTGATGATTCTTTCAGGTAATGATCAGTCCACCAAAACCACTTGACTCACCAAATTTGTTCTTCTAGGTTAAACCGATCGTTTGCAGTAACCGTTTTCATTTTTAGGTTTCACTCTGTTTTCTCCTATAGGGATTCATGTATTTGGAACTCTAAATCAAACCCGGTTTGTGCTAGCTCTTTGAAACTTGACACAATAACGCAGTTTCCAGTTCTATCTCTATGGTTTGTTTGCTGTTGATGTAGCCCTAAGCAGAGACTGGCGAAAATCACTTTCATGGAAAGGGGTTGCCAAGCTTCCAAAAAACTACTAGTTGCCTGAAATCTCAGGAAACATTTTTTCACCCAATCTTGATGATTCTTTCAGGTAATGATCAGTACACCAAAACCACTTGGCTCACGAAATTTCGTTCTTCTAGGTTAAACCGTTCGTTTGCAGTAACCGTTTTCATTTTTAGGTTTCACTCTGTTCTCCCCTATAGGGATACATGTATTTGGAACTCTAAATCAAACACGGTTTGTGCTAGCTCTTTGAAACTTGACACAGTAATGCAGTTTCAAGTGTTTTCTCTATGGTTTGTTTGCTGTTGATGTAGCCCTAAGCAGAGACTGGCGAAAATCATTTTGATGGAAAGGGGTTGCCAAGCTTCCAAAAAACTACGAGTTGCCTGAAATCTCAGCAAACATATTTTCACCCAATCTTGATGATTCTTTCAGGTAATGATCAGAAAACCAAAACCACTTTTCCCACCAAATTTTATTCTTCTAGGTTAAACCGTTCGTTTGCAGTAAACGTTTTCATTTTTAGGTTTCACTCTGTTTCCTTCTATAGGGATACATGTATTTGAAACTCTAAATCAAACTCGGTTTCGGCTAGCTCTTTTAAACTTGGCACAATAAAGCATTTTCAAGTTCTATCTATATGGATTGTTTGCTGTTGATGTAGCCCAAAGCAGAGACTGACGAAAATCACTTTGATGGAAAGGGGTTGCCAAGCTTCCAAAAAACTAAGAGTTGCCTGAAATCTCAGCAAACATTTTTTTCACCCAATCTTGATGATTCTATCAGGTAATGATCAGTACACCAAAACCACTTGGCTCACCAAATTTTGTTCTTCTAGGTTAAACCGTTCGTTTGCAGTAAATGTTTTCATTTTTAGGTTTCACTCTGTTTTCTCCCATAGGGATACATGTTTTTGGAACTCTAAATCAAACACGGTTGTGCTAGCTCTTTGAAACTTGACACAATAAAGCAGTTTCAAGTTCTATTTCTATGGTTTGTTTGCTGTTGATGTAGCCCTAAGCAGAGACTGGCGAAAATCTCTTTCATGGAAAGGGGTTGCCAAGCTTCCAAAAAACTACGAGTTGCCTGAAATCTCAGCAAACATTTTTTCACCCAATCTTGATGATTCTTTCAGGTAATGATCAATACACAAAAACCACTTGGCTCACCAAATTTCGTTCTTCTAGGTTAAACCGTTCGTTTGCAGTAACCGTTTTCATTTTTAGGTTTCACTCTGTTTTCTCCTATAGAGATACATGTATTTGGAACTCTAAATCAAACACGGTTTGTGCTAGCTCTTTGAAATTTGATACAGTAAAGCAGTTTCAAGTTCTATCTCTATGGTTTGTTTGCTGTTGATGTAGTTCAAAGCAGAGAGTGGCGAATATCACTTTCATGGAAAGGGGTTGCCAAGCATCCAAAAAACTACGAGTTGCCTGAAATCTCAGCAAACATTTTTTCACCCAATCTTGATGATTCTTTCAGGTAATGATCAGTACACCAAAACCACTTGGCTAACGAAATGTCGTTCTTCTAGGTTAAACCGTTCGTTTACAGTAACCGTTTTCATTTTTAGGTTTCACTCTGTTTTCTCCTATAGGGATACATGTATTTGGAACTCTAAATCAAACACGGTTTGTGCTAGCTCTTTGAAACTTGATACAGTAAGGCAGTTTCAAGTGTTTTCTCTATGGTTTGTTTGCTGTTGATGTAGCCCTAAGCAGAGACTGGCGAAAATCACTTTCATGGAAAGGGGTTGCCAAGCTTCCAAAGGACTACGAGTTGTCTGAAATCTCAGCAAACATTTTTTCACCCAATCTTGATGATTCTTTCAGGTAATGATCAGTCCACCAAAACCACTTGACTCACCAAATTTGTTCTTCTAGGTTAAACCGATCGTTTGCAGTAACCGTTTTCATTTTTAGGTTTCACTCTGTTTTCTCCTATAGGGATACATGTATTTGGAACTCTAAATCAAACCCGGTTTGTGCTAGCTCTTTGAAACTTGACACAATAACGCAGTTTCCAGTTCTATCTCTATGGTTTGTTTGCTGTTGATGTAGCCCTAAGCAGAGACTGGCGAAAATCACTTTCATGGAAAGGGGTTGCCAAGCTTCCAAAAAACTACTAGTTGCCTGAAATCTCAGGAAACATTTTTTCACCCAATCTTGATGATTCTTTCAGGTAATGATCAGTACACCAAAACCACTTGGCTAACCGAGTTTCGTTCTTCTATGTTAAACCGTTCGTTTGCAGTAAACGTTTTCATTTTTAGGTTTCACTCTGTTTTCTCCTATAGGGATACATGTATTTGGAACTCTAAATCAAACACGGTTTGTGCTAGCTTTTTGAAACTTGACACAATAAAGCAGTTTCATGTTCTGTCTTTATGGTTTGTTTGCTGTTAATGTAGCCCTAAGCAGAGACTGGCGAAAATCACTTTAATTTAAACGGGGTTGCCAAGCATCCAAAAAACTATGAGTTGCCTGAAATCTCAGCAAACATTTTTTCACCCAATCTCGATGATTCTTTCAGGTAATGATCAGTACAACAAAACCATTTGTATCACCAAATTTTGTTCTTCTAGGTTAAACCGATCGTTTGCAGTAACCGTTTTAATTTTTAGGTTTAATTCTGTTTTCTCCTATAGGGATACATGTATTTGGAACTCTAAATCAAACCCGGTTTGTGCTAGCTCTTTGAAACTTGACACAATAAAGCAGTTTCAAGTTCTATCTCTGTGGTTTGTTTGCTGTTGATGTAGCCCTAAGCAGAGACTGGCGAAAATCACTTTCATGGAAAGGGGTTGCCAAGCTTCCAAAAAACTACTAGTTGCCTGAAATCTCAGCAAACATTTTTTCACCCAATCTTGATGATTCTTTCAGGTAATGGTCAGTACACCAAAACCACTTGCTTCACCCAATTTCGTTCTTCTAGGTTTAACCGTTCATTTGCAGTAACCGTTTTCATTTTTAGGTTTCACTCTTTTTTCTCCTACAGGGATACATGTATTTGGAACTCTAAATCAAACACGGTTTGTGCTAGCTCTTTGAAACTTGACACAATAAAGCAGTTTCAAGTTCTATCTCTATGGTTTGTTTGCTGTTGATGTAGCCCTAAGCAGAGACTGGCGAAAATCACTTTCATGAAAAGGGGTTGCCAAGCTTCCAAAAAACTACGAGTTGCCTGAAATCTCATCAAACATTTTTTCAGCCACTCTTGATGATTCTTTCAGGTAATGGTCAGTACACCAAAACAACTTGGCTCACCCAATTTCGTTCTTCTAGGTTAAACCGTTCATTTGCAGTAACCGTTTTCATTTTTAGGTTTCACTTTGTTTTCTCCTACAGGGATACATGTATTTGGAACTCTAAATCAAACACGGATTGTGCTAGCTCTTTGAAACTTGACACAATTAAGCAGTTTCAAGTTCTATCTCTATGGTTTGTTTGCTGTTGATGTAGCCCTAAGCAGAGACTGGCGAAAATCACTTTCATGGAAAGGGGTTGCCAGGCTTCATAAAAATATGAGTTGCCTAAAATCTCAGCAAACATTTTTGCACCCAATCTTGATGATTCTTTCAGGTAATGATCAGTACACCAAAACCACTTGGCTCACCAAATTTTTTCTTCTAGGTTAAACCGTTCGTTTGCAGTAACCGTTTTCATTTTTAGGTTTCACTTAGTTTTCTCCTACAGGGATTCATGTGTTTAGAACTCTAAATAAAACTCGGTTTGTGCTAGCTCTTTGAAACTTGACAGAATAAAGCAGGTTCAGGTTCTATCTTTATGGTTTGTTTGCTGTTGATGTAGCCCTAAGCAGAGACTGGCGAAAATCACTTTCATGGAAAGGGGTTGCCAAGCTTCCAAAAAACTATGAGTTGCCTGAAATCTCAGCAAACATTTTTTCACCCAATCTTGATGATTCTTTCAGGTAATGATCAGTACATCAAAACCAGTTGGCTCACCAAGTTTCGTTCTTCTAGGTTAAACCGTTCGTTTGCAGTAACAGTTTTCATTTTTAGGTTTCACTCTGTTTTCTCCTATAGGGATACATGTATTTGGAAGTCTAAATCAAACACGGTGTGTGCTAGCTCTTTGAAACTTGACACAATAAAGCAGTTTCATGTTCTATCTCTATGGTTTGTTTGCTCTTGATGTAGCCCTAAGCAGAGACTGGCGTAAATCACTTTCATGGAAAGGGGTTTCCAAGCTTCCAAAAAACTACGAGTTGCCTGAAATCTCAGCCAACATTTTTCCACCCAATCCTGATGATTCTTTCAGGAAATGATCAGTAACCCAAAACCACTTGGCTCACCCAATTTCGTTCTTCTAGGTTAAACCGTTCTTTTGCAGTAACCGTTTTCATTTTTAGGTTTCACTCTGCTTTCTCCTATAGGGATACATGTATTTGGAACTCTAAATCAAAGCCTGTATGTTCTAGCTCCTTCAAACTTGACACAATAAAGCAGTTTCAAGTTCTATCTCTATGGTTTGTTTGCTGTTGATGTAGCCCTAAGCAGAGACTGGCGAAAATCTCTTTCATGGAAAGAAGTTGCCAAGCTTCCAAAAAACTACGAGTTGCCTGAAATCTCAGCAAACATTTTTTCCCCCAATCTTGATGATTCTTTCAGGTAATGATCAGTACACCAGAACAACTTGGCTCACCAAATTTTGTTCTTCTAGGTTAAACCGTTCGTTTGCAGTAACCGTTTTCATTTTTAGGTTTCACTCTGTTTTCTCCTACAGGGATACATGTGTTTTGAACTCTAAATAAAACTCGGTTTGTGCCAGCTCTTTGAAACTTGACAGAATGAAGCAGGTTCAGGTTCTATTTTTATGGTTTGTTTGCTGTTGATGTAGCCCTAAGCAGAGACTGGCGAAAATCACTTTCATGGAAAGGGGTTGCCAAGCTTCCAAAAAACTACGAGTTGCCTGAAACCTCAGCCAAAATTTTTTCACCCAATCTTGATGATTCTTTCAGGTAATGATCAGTACATCAAAACCACTTGGCTCACCAAGTTTCGTTCTTCTAGGTTAAACCGTTCGTTTGCAGTAACCGTTTTCATTTTTAGGTTTCACTCTGTTTTCTCCTATAGGGATACATGTATTTGGAAGTCTAAATCAAACACGGTGTGTGCTAGCTCTTTGAAACTTGACACAATAAAGCAGGTTCATGTTCTATCTCTATGGTTTGTTTGCTCTTGATGTAGCCCTAAGCAGAGACTGGCGTAAATCACTTTCATGGAAAGGGGTTTCCAAGCTTCCAAAAAACTACGAGTTGCCTGAAATCTCAGCCAACATTTTTCCCCCCAATCCTGATGATTCTTTCAGGTAATGATCAGTACCCCAAAACCACTTGGCTCACCCAATTTCGTTCTTCTAGGTTAAACCGTTCGTTTGCAGTAACCGTTTTCATTTTTAGGTTTCACTCTGCTTTCTCCTATAGGGATACATGTATTTGGAACTCTAAATCAAACCCGGTATCTTCTAGCTCTTTGAAACTTGACACAATAAAGCAGTTTCAAGTTCAATCTCTATGGTTTGTTTGCTGTTGATGTAGCCCTAAGAAGAGACTGGCGAAAATCTCTTTCATGAAAAGAGGTTGCCAAGCTTCCAAAAAACTACGAGTTGCCTGAAATCTCAGCAAACATTTTTTCACCCAATCTTGATGATTCTTTCAGGTAATGATCAGTACCCCAAAACCACTTGGCTCACCCAATTTCTTTCTTCTAGGTTAAACCGTTCGTTTGCAGTAACCGTTTTCATTTTTAGGTTTCACTCTGTTTTCTCCTATAGGGATACATGTATTTGGAACTCTAAATCAAACACGGTTTATGCCAGCTCTTTGAAACTTGACACAATAAAGCAGTTTCAAGTTCTATCTCTATGGTTTGTTTGCTGTTGATGTAGCCCTAAGCAGAGACTGGCGAAAATCACTTTCATGGAAAGTGGTTTCCAAGCTTCCAAAAAACTACGAGTTGCCTGAAATCTCAGCCAAAATTTTTTCACCCAATCTTGATGATTCTTTCAGGTAATGATCAGTACACCAAAACCACTTGGCTCACCAAATTTCGTTCTTCTAGGTCAAACCGTTCGTTTGCAGTAACCGTTTTCATTTTTAGGTTTCAATCTGTTTCTTCCTTTAGGGATACATGTATTCGGAACTCCAAATCAAACACGGTTTGTGCTAGCTCTTTGAAACTTGACACAATATAGCAGTTTCAAGTTCTGTTTCTATGGTTCGTTTGCTGTTGATGTAGCCCTAAGAAGAGACTGACGAAAATCACTTTCATGGAAAGGGGTTGCCAAGCTTCCAAAAAACTACGAGTTGCCTGAAATCTCAGCAAACATTTTTTCACCCAATCTTGATGATTCTTTCAGGTAATGATCAGTACACCAAAATCACTTGGCTCACGAAATTTCGTTCTTCCAGGTTAAACCGTTCGTTTGCAGTAACCGTTTTCATTTTTAGGTTTCACTCTGTTTTCTCCTATAGGGATACATGTATTTGGAACTCTAAATCAAACACGGTTTGTGCTAGCTCTTTGAAACTTGACACAATAGAGCAGTTTCAAGTTCTATCTCTATGGTTTGTTTGCTGTTGATGTAGCCCTAAGCAGAGACTGGCGAAAATCACTTTCATGAAAAGGGGTTGCCAAGCTTCCAAAAAACTACGAGTTGCCTGAAATCTCAGCAAACATTTTTTCACCCAATCTTGATGATTCTTTCAGGTAATGATCAGTGCACCGAAACCACTTGGCTCACCAAGTTTCGTTCTTCTAGGTTAAACCGTTCGTTTGCAGTAACCGTTTCTATTTTTATGTTTCACTCTGTTTTCTCCAATCGGGATACATGTATTTGGAATTCTAAATCAAACACGGTTTGTGCTAGCTCTTTGAAACTTGACACAATAAAGCAGTTTCAAGTTCTATCTCTATGGTTTGTTTGCTGTTGATGTAGCCCTAAGCAGAGACTGGCGAATATCACTTTCATGGAAAGGGATTGCCAAGCTTCCAAAGAACTACGAGTTGCCTGAAATCTCAGCAAACATTTTTGCACCCAATCTTGATGATTCTTTCAGGTAATGATCAGTACACCAAATCCACTTGGCTCACAAAATTTCGTTCTTCTAGGTTAAACCGTTCATCTGCACTAACCGTTTTCATTTTTAGGTTTCACTCCGTTTTCTCCTATAGGGATACATGTATTTGGAACTCTAAATCAAACACGGTTTATGCTAGCTCTTTGAAACTTGACACAATAAACCAATTTCAAGTTCTATCTCTATGGTTTGTTTGCTGTTGATGTAGCCCTAAGCAGAGACTGGCGAAAATCACTTTCATGGAAAGGGGCTGCCAAGCTTCCAAAAAAATACGAGTTTCCTGAAATCTCAGCAAACATTTTTTCATCCAATCTTGATGATTCTTTCAGGTAATGATCAGTACACCAAAACCACTTGGCTCACCAAATTTCGTTCTTCTAGGTTAAACCGTTCGTTTGCAGTAATCGTTTTCAGTTTTAGGTTTCACTCTGTTTTCTCCTACAGGGATACATGTATTTGGAACTGTAAATCAAACACGGTTTTTGCTAGCTCTTTGAAACTTGACACAATAAAGCAGTTTCAAATTCTATCTCTATGCTTTGTTTGCTGTTGATGTAGCCCTAAGCAGAGACTGGCGAAAATCACTTTCATGGAAAAAGGTTGCCGAGCTTCCAAAAAACTACGAGTTGCCTGAAATCTCAGCAAACATTTTTTCACCCAATCTTGATGATTCTTTCAGGTAATGATCATTACACCAAAACCACTTGGCTCACCAAATTTCGTTCTTCTAGGTTAAACCGTTCGTTTGCAGTAACCGTTTTCATTTTTAGGTTTCACTCTGTTTTCTCCTCTAGGGATACATGTATTTGAATCTCTAAATCAAACACGGTTTCTACTAGCTCTTTGAAACTTGACACAATAAAGCAGATTCAAGTTTTATCTCTATCGTTTATTTGCTGTTGATGTATCCCTAAGCAGAGACTGGCAAAAATCACTTTCATGGAAAGGGTTTGCCAAGCTTCCAAGAAACTACGAGTTGCCTGAAATCTCAGCAAACATTTTTTCACCCAATCTTGATGATTCTTTCAGGTAATTATCAGTACACCAAAACCACTTGGCTCACCAAATTTCGTTCTTCTAGGTTGAACCGTTCGTTTGCAGTAACCGTTTTCATTTTTAGGTTTCACTCTGTTTTCTCCTATAGGGATACATGTATTTGGAAATCTAAATCAAACACGGTTTGTTCTAGCTCTTTGAAACTTGACACAATAAAGCAGTTTCAAGTTCTATCTCTATGGTTTGTTTGCTGTTGATGTAGCCCTAAGCAGAGACTGGCGAAAATCACTTTGATTGAAAGGGGTTGCCAAGCTTCCAAAAAACTACGAGTTGTCTGAAATCTCAGCAAACATTTTTTCACCCAATCTTGATGATTCTTTCAGGTAATGATCAGTACACCAAACCCACTTGGCTCACAAAATTTCGTTCTTCTAAGTTAAACCGTTCGTTTGCAGTAACCGTTTTCATTTTTGGGTTTCACTCTGTTTTCTCCTCTAGGGATACATGTATTTGGAACTCTAAATCAAACACGGTTTGTGCTAGGTCTTTGAAACTTGACACAATAGAGCAGTTTCAAGTTCTATCTCTATGCATTGTTTGCTGTTGATGTAGCCCTAAGCAGAGACTGGCGAAAATCACTTTCATGGAAAGGGGTTGCCAAGCTTCCAAAAAACTACGAGTTGCCTGAAATCTCAGCAAACATTTTTTCACCCAATCTTGATGATTCTTTCAGGAAATGATCAGTACAACAAAACCACTTGGCTCACCAAATTTCGTTCTTCTAGGTTAAACCGTTCGCTTGCAGTAACCGTTTTTATTTTTAGGTTTAACTCTGTTTTGTCCTATAAGGATACATGTATTTGGATCTCTAAATCAAACACGGTTTCTGCTAGCTCTTTGAAACTTGACAGAGTAAAGCAGTTTCAAGTTCTATCTCTATCGTTTGTTTGCTGTTGATGTATCCCTAAGCAGAGACTGGCAAAAATCACTTTCATGGAAAGGGTTTGCCAAGCTTCCAAAAAACTACGAGTTGCCTGAAATCTCAGCAAACATTTTTTCACCCAATTTTGATGATTCTTTCAGGTAATTATCAGAAAACCAAAACCAGTTGGCTCACCAAATTTCGTTCTTCTAGGTTGAACCGTTCGTTTGCAGTAACCGTTTTCATTTTTAGGTTTCACTCTGTTTTCTCCTCTAGGGATACATGTATTTGGAACTCTAAATGAAACACGGTTTCTGCTAGCTCTTTGAAACTTGACACAATAAAGCAGTTTCAAGTTCTATCACTATGGTTTGTTTGCTGTTGATGTAGCAATAAGCAGAGAGTGGCGAAAATCACTTTAATGGAAAGGGATTGCCAAGCTTCCAAAAAACTACAAGTTGCCTGAAATCTCAGCAAAAATTTTTTCACCCAATCTTAATGATTCTTTGAGGTAATGATCAGTACACCAAAACCACTTGGCTCACCAAATTTCGTTCTTCTAGGTTAAACCGTTCGTTTGCAGTAACCGTTTTTATTTTTAGGTTTCACTTTGTTTTCTCCTATAAGGATACATGCATTTGGAACTCTAAATCAAACACGGTTTGTGCTAGCTCTTTGAAACTTTACACAATAAAGCACTTTCAAGTTCTATCACTATGGTTTGTTTGCTGTTGATGTAGCAATAAGCAGAGACTGCCGAAAATCACTTTCATGGAAAGGGTTTACCAAGCTTCAAAAAAACTACGAGTTGCCTGAAATCTCAGCAAATATTTTTTCACCCAATCTTGATGATTCTTTCAGGAAATTATCAGTACACCAAACCCACTTGGCTCACCAAATTTTGTTCTTCTAGGTTAAACCGTTCGTTTGCAGTAACCGTTTTCATTTTTAGGTTTCACTCTGTTTTCTCCTCTAGGGATACATGTATTTGGAACTCTAAATCAAACACGGTTTGTGCTAGGTCTTTGAAACTTGACACAATAGAGCAGTTTCAAGTTCTATCTCTATGCTTTGTTTGCTGTTGATGTAGCCCTAAGCGGAGACTGGCGAAAATCACTTTCATGGAAAGGTGTTGCCAAGCTTCCAAAAAACTACGAGTTGCCTGAAATCTCAGCAAACATTTTTTCACCCAATCTTGATGATTCTTTCAGGTAATGATCAGTACACCAAAACCACTTGGCTCACCAATTTCGTTCTTCTAGGTTGAACCGTTCGTTTGCAGTAACCGTTTTCATTTTTAGGTTTCACTCTGTTTTCTCCTATAGGGATACATGTATTTGGAAATCTAAATCAAACACGGTTTCTGCTAGCTCTTTGAAACTTGACACAATAAAGCAGTTTCAAGTTCTATCTCTATGGTTTGTTTGCTGTTGATGTAGCCCTAAGAAGGGACTGGCGAAAATCACTTTCATGAAAAGGGGTTGCCAAGCTTCCAAAAAACTACGAGTTGCCTGAAATCTCAACAAACATTTTTTCACCCAATCTTGATGATTTTTTCAGTTAATTATCAGTACACCAAAACCACTTGACTCACCTAATTTCGTTCTTCTAGGTTAAACCGTTCGTTTGCAGTAACCGTTTTCATTTTTAGGTTTCACTCTGTTTTCTCCTATAGGGATACATGTATTTGGAACTCTAAATCAAACACGGTTTGTGATAACTCTTTGAAACTTGACACAATAAAGCAGTTTCAAGTTCTATCTCTATGGTTTGTTTGCTGTTGATGTAGCCCTAAGCAGAGACTGGCGAAAATCACTTTCATGGAAAGGGGTTGCCAAGCTTCCAAAAAACTACGAGTTGCCTGAAATCTCAGCAAATATTTTTTTACCCAATCTTGATGATTCTTTCAGGTAATGATCAGTACACCAAAACCACTTGGGTCACCAAATTTCGTTCTTCTAGGTTAAACCGTTCGTTTGCAGTAACCGTTTATATTTTTAGGTTTCACTTTGTTTTCTCCTATATGGATACATGTATTTGGAACTATAAATCAAACACGGTTTGTGCTAGCTCTTTGAAACTTGACACAATAAAGCAGTTTCAAGTACTATCTCTATGGGTTGTTTGCTGTTGATGTAGCAATAAGCAGAGACTGGCGAAAATCACTTTCATGGAAAGGGGTTGCCAAACTTCCAAAAAACTACGAGTTGCCTGAAATCTCAGCAAAAATTTTTTCACCCAATCTTGATGATTCTTTGAGGTAATGATCAGTACACCAAAACCACTTGGCTCACCAAATTTCGTTCTTCTAGGTTAAACCGTTCGTTTGCAGTAACCGTTTTCATTTTTAGGTTTCACTCTGTTTTCTCCTCTAGGGATACATGTATTTGGAACTATAAATCAAACACGGTTTGTGCTAGCTCTTTGAAACTTGACACAATAAAGCAGTTTCAAGTTCTATCTCTATGCTTTGTTTGCTGTTGATGTAGCCCTAAGCAGAGACTGGCGAAATTCACTTTCATTGAAAGGGGTTGCCGAGCTTCCAGAAAACTACGAGTTGCCTGAAATCTTAGCAAACATTTTTTCACCCAATCTTGATGATTCTTTCAGGTAATGATCAGTACACAAAAACCACTTGGCTCACCAAATTTCATTCTTCTAGGTTAAACCGTTTGTTTGCAGTAACCGTTTCCATTTTTAGGTTTCACTCTGTTTTCTCCTCAAGGGATACATGTATTTGGAACTCTAAATCAAACACGGTTTGTTCTAGCTCTTTGAAACTTGACACAATAAAGCAGTTTCAAGTTCTATGTCTATGATTTGTTTGCTGTTGATGTAGCCCTAAGCAGAGACTGGCGAAAATCACTTTCATGGAAAGGGGATGCCAAGCTTCCAAAAAACTACGAGTTGCCTGAAATCTCTGCAAATATTTTTTCACCCAATCTTGATGATTCTTTCAGGTAATGATCAGTACACCAAAACCCCTTGGCTCACCAAGTTTCGTTCTTCAAGGTTAAACCGTTCGTTTGCAGTAACCGTTTTTATTTTAAGGTTTCACTCTGTTTTCTCCTATAGGGATACATGTATTTGGAACTCTAAATCAAACACGGTTTGTGCTAGCTCTTTGAAACTTGACACAATAAAGCAGTTTCAAGTTCTATGTCTATGGTTTGTTTGCTGTTGATGTAGCAATCAGCAGAGACTGGCGAAAATCACTTTCATGGAAAGGGGATGCCAAGCTTCCAAAAAACTACGAGTTTCCTGAAATCTCAGCAAACATTTTTTCACCCAATCTTGATGATTCTTTCAGGTAATGATCAGTACACCAAAACCACTTGGCTCACAAAATTTCGTTCTTCCAGGTTAAACCGTTGGTTTGCAGTAACCGTTTTCATTTTTAGGTTTCACTCTGTTTTCTCCTCTAGGGATACATGTATTTGGAACTCTAAATCAAACACGGTTTGTGCTAGCTCTTTGAAACTTGACACAATAGAGCAGTTTCAAGTTCTATCTCTATGCATTGTTTGTTGTTGATGTAGCCCAAAGCAGAGACTGGCGAAAATCACTTTCATGGAAAGGGGTTGCCGAGCTTCCCAAAAACTACAAGTTGCCTGAAATCTCAGCAAACATTTTTTCACCCTATCTTGATGATTCTTTCAGGTAATGATCAGTACACCAAAACCACTTGGCTCACCAAATTTCGTTCTTCTAGGTTAAAAAGTTCGTTTGCAGTAACCGTTTTAATTTTTAGGTTTCACTCTCTTTTCTCCACTAGGGATACATGTATTTGGAACTCTAAATCAAACACGGTTTGTGCTAGGTCTTTGAAACTTGACACAATAGAGCAGTTTCAAGTTCTATCTCTATGCTTTGTTTGCTGTTGATGTAGCCCTAAGCAGAGACTGGCGAAAATCACTTTCATGGAAAGGGGTTGCCAAGCTTCCAAAAAACTACGAGTTGCCTGAAATCTCAGCAAACATTTTTTCACCCAATCTTGATGATTCTTTCAGGTAATGATCAGTACACCAAAACCACTTGGGTCACCAAATTTCGTTCTTCTAGGTTAAACCGTTCGTTTGCAGTAACCGTTTTTATTTTTAGGTTTCACTTTGTTTTCTCCTATAAGGA